>NW_026862770.1:0-105669 GCF_026571515.1 Ruditapes philippinarum | reverse complement strand
CCGCATTGGCAATTTTATTGCTAGTTTTATTATTTTAGCGAGAAAACTACTTGTGTTTCATATTACAATGTAATGTAACATCCTTTAACAAATAAATTTTGGATTTAATTACAAGTTATCATACGTCGAAATATGAGGAGTTTATTAAATGATCGAAATATCCATTAATATAAATCTATGGTAAACAAGGCGACCACCGATAACTAAAACTAACATATTTTGTGTACTGTAATCATGATTTGGGATAAAAAAAATATAAGTGCTCTTTAGATATTAATACTTTGTCCAATTTCTTTTATGTCTTTATAAATATAGTGTTTTATATATGTGTTGATATATATTACACTGAATGAAAAAGAAATGTAGATTTGTGAGCTTTTATTGTTGTAAATTAAACTAGATTTTAAAAACATGTCAATAAAATATTTACAATTTACATTGTGTTATTATGAGAAGGTGAAATACTTTATGTTTCCCCGATTGGCGTAATTGCCAATTGCGAAATTCAATATTCTTTTCAATAAGATGACTAAGAAGACTATCAAATACTAATAGAAAAAAACAGATTTTTAAGAAAATATTTATACGATTATTAATTTAATATATCTGACAAGCAAAGAAAGCTTTATTTTCAATTCAATATGAATATTTTCTGAAGTCCTGGAAGAGTTGTCGTTCTTTTATAGAGAATAGGTCGGAAAACGATATTACTTATAAAATAATTATTATGTCCACATTTTTAATATTAACGATACACTTTGAAACAATTATAATCTTTAAAAAAAGATGAAGGGTTAGTGACAATAACGATATTGATAAGAAACAATCGATTTAAAAGAGTGGAATAACGGCGCACTATCATATTAAAATGGTCGCGAAAATTGGTGACGTCATATCAACTGACTCGGGCTGAAATAATTATCCGATTATACGGATGTATTCGAATGTCTGATCCGAATATCCGAATAGTTAATTCGGCTCCGAATGACATCCTTTATTTATGAGTATAATATTGTAATAGCAAGTGAACAGGGTATTTTAGTAAAACATAGAACAGTATGCACAATAAGGAAATACTTAACGTTATTGCAACATAAAACATATTCAAATAAAACATTTTTATTTAAAAAGCGTAATTATACATGCACATGTTTTAAATACGATCAATATAGTGTGACTGATTATATCCTATGACTGGCACATGTGATTTAATTTTATTTGCAGTAATTTTATATTCTAAATCTCCCCATGTATAGTCCTTTCATAAAATTTATTCAACTTGATAATTGATAAAGATCCTTCAAAACGTATGTGCAAAATCTTAAACAGATCATATTGGCGTCTCAAACATGTTTTACTTTCCTACAAGTAAGAAAGATTGCCTACTCGAAAACGTGTATCAGTATTTTGTTGCGTAATTTCAATGATACTATAGTTTAATATTGTGTTATAACACATTTACATGTATACTGAAGTCATAAAATTAAAACATATATTTTCGAATAACATCTTGTAAAGAATTTTATACAATGCAAACTACTTTAGTCACGAGAAAGTTATTCTTAATATCTGAAAGTGTGAAGTTATTTTCCTGAAATTGTAAACGCCAAATTGTCCTCTCCTTTTTTGGTACGATGCCCTAGGGTGTATCTTGCCTATACCCCTGGGTTATGTCGGGAGCTACGTTCTGAAAACGTCGCTTTTCCTTTATCTGTTGATAATTATTATATATTATATTTTTATTTCCATTAATATTTCCTTCATAAAATGTCCTTGATTTTCATTATTAACAAATGAGATAAAACAATAAATATGACAACGCTGCAAAATATTTTGGCCATTTGGTGCTGCTTTTTCTGTTATTTGTCAGACACAAAAGCGTTCAATTTAGAAGATAATAGTTATTACAAAGTAGTTTTAGTGATTTATATTTTGTTGCACAATAAAACTACTTTAAACAATCAATTATAAAAATGTAAAATATAAGAAAATTCACATTAGAGGTGTTTTGTATTATCGAAATACAAAAGCTTGTACAAAAAGACTTCAATATGCAAAGTACTGATGATTTTAGCATAAGAGGAATTTGAAGTCTCTATCATTCAGAAAATTGCTTTTTGTGTTCTAAGATAATGTTAAGTTTCACATGTTTTTTCTTTAATTTTACAAAATGGGAATAAAATAATGTATTGACATCTTTTATAAAGCGCGCTGCATTTTGTATTTCATTGATTTCTTAAAAGTCACACATATACAACAAACATTTTGATAAAGTCTTTTTGTAAACATTTTATTTTTCCTAGGCTATTGCAACATAAATTACTTGTAAAATGTACCTTTTAATGACTAATATAATAAATATTCAGAATATTTATAAACAAAATGGTTCTTAATTGTTGTTAACCATCTCATCATTAAACTCGTAAACCTATCGTAACATTCTCAGTTCCTTTCAATGTATTGCTTTTATTTTTATTATTAAGATATTATAAAATACATATAACTATGAAACGTTATATTCGTTGTTTTACAGGATATCCTCAAACAAACATCTATTCAAATTATCGAGCAATTATAGTCAAACTTATAAAGGTTTTAAGGTTTACATCGCAATATTGTCTCACACATTATTAACATATCTAATAAAGATATTATACTTTAACATTCACTATAAAAGTATTACAAGTTACAAAAAGAAAAATTCACGGTTCATGGGGCGGGGGGATTTGAACCTACAAAACAGAGGATACCAGCAGGTATATATTAATATCATACGACATGTATTGCATTAACAGCTACATTTGGTAACAAAAGGAAAGCAATCTTTGGCTGATAAATCGTCCATATTTATATTAACACTGAAACAAAATCTATTGTTGGGAATCATAAAATTCTTCAGAATAATTGAGTTGAAGAATGTCAACAATCATTTCCAGCGTTTCCAATATAATGTAACACAATATAAGATTGAATACGTTTTATCATTTCCGTTGACATTTTATCAGTATATAGAAATATGACTGGGAGATAATTAACATACATTCCCATTATCTTTTTATAAAAACATCAATATAATTTCTAGGATTATTTATAATCTAATTGATGTTATTAAAACAGGCACGAAATGTTTGAATGAGTCGGAGTCAAAATAGAGAAAATAAGAACCCCTAAAGAGAGTAAAAACGGCAAAATTGAAAATGTTGCAGACTAAGTTTGATTGAGCCTGTACACTCGATTAATGAAGCTCTATTATAACACTGAAATTTGCTTGCTGTTTGAGTTATATTCAGCTGATAACTTGAATGATAGTAAAAAGGCTTTACATACAATTACTTAATTAAAAGTGGTGAATGAGGCAGAAATCAGCATTTCATAAGCATTACAAATACTATATTCAACATATAAACAAAGATCAAAAACATATATTAGATAAAGAATTAAATGTAAGTGCGTTAGTGACATGTTGTGAAAATAAATTTGTGTTCATTTTTATCATTCTTTCTAAAGAAACTCTTTAAAGCACAGACCGACAGACATTATTATATATTTTCAGTACTGTATTATTTCACAATTTTAACCTTAATATGATTAGTATTTGACTAGATGAGCAAATAGGGGCCGCGTTAATCAAAAAGTAAAAAACTGACTTGTTCATAACAAGATGACCATAAGTAGGGGAAGAGTTAACCAAAAATATTAAATGAAATAAAATATAAAGAGTTGAATTTGATGTTAGACCAAGTGATACTTACATTTATTTAAAATTCAGAGTATATATGTATCAAGTCATCAGTTTCCATACAATTCATGTGTACTAGTATTTAACGTAATATATCATAATGAAGCATTGTGAAATATATCATGATTTCTACAAACAAAGTAACTACGACTGATTGTACTTTGTAAGCTTATACTGTTGCTGCTGATGCTCCAAGCAATGCTCCGAAAAAAAGTCATACTCAGTAAAATAATTGAGGTGAAAAGGGTCAAAATTGGTTTTGGGGGAAATCACTACTAAGTTTCCATCAGAATAGTATGCACTAATCTAGAAAAATCTAGATCCAAAGAAACAGCCAATATATTATTCCATAATTGCAAATAAACAATAATTCACCAAGAAGCCAATTTCTGCCCGGTTCTCGTTTGATAATGTTCTTCTGATTCCTTTTTAAACAGCATCTACTTACGCAGATTAAGAGTTATTTTTCTAGACTCCTTGATGAATAGACTTTTATCCATTGTTTCCACATTTAGGCACATGCATTATTTTACCTATTAACCATACGCCGTTTTCAACGGAATGTCAAGAAAGGATCACAGTAAAAGTTTCAGCAAAGGATATACGTCATATATAGATGTTCTTTAAATTTCAAATTAAAAAAATATATTAATTTTACAATACTGAATTCTGCTTGCATCGGTGCTAGGAGATCTTGCATATATAACTGCCGTCCGTGAACAAGCTTATTCAAATCGAACATGCCACATTTTCTGATCCTGCGGTGTTGATCGATTTTCTGGCTTCGTATTTTTACTATATGGTATTTCGTAAAACCATTGAAATGATTCTTTTTTTTCAAAGCGAGAATTGTTGATTGTCTTATTGTGTGAGTTTGAAAAACTATACATTATTTACTGATCATATCCAATGGACAAGAAATCAAAATATTAAGTACTAATATAAGAACTATTTTCTACTTCTCAAGGTCTGTAAAGTTTCGTCATTAATAATTAATTTTAATCAATTCATAATAAGTGTGTTTGTACCGTTTTTGCTACACTTATATTGCGTACATTTAACCTTACATACATGTAAGTAACAAAAAAAATATACATGTAAGTAACAAAACAACAACAACAACAACAACAACAACAACAACAACAACAACAACAGAAGCATTACCAGTAAAAAAAACAACACAAACAAACCTATTGGAGATGGCTTACGCTACATTTACTTCATTGAAATACTTAACAAACGAAAAAGCTAACTTATTTCACAACAGATATAGTATGAAAATAGAAGATTTTTTACCTATTGTACATGAAGTTTTATACGAGTTTATTTTATTTTGATGCATCGAATAAAACCGTTATTTGATAACGTTTAGTTTGATGGATGCAAGCTTGCCTTCTATTAAGTAATGAGAAAAGTCGATCCATTGTTTATATAAGATATTTGTACAAATCTGGCAAGGTGATATTATAATGTTAAGTTTAGAAAAAAATGTTTTAAACATTTACATACGACATTGTGAATATGTCCACTTTTGGCGCTTGATTAACTGGTTGTATTGTTTGATGTATATCATGATTGGATAGTAATATCTATTACTTACTATATGACATTTCATGAAGTAATACGAAGGTTGTCCAAACAATTCGTGCACTGCAGTTATTGTCGCGAGAATTATTAATAAAAACAAATGAATTACATATCACTTGAAGGGGAAATCTGTCTCAAATAAGAAAAAAAAAAAAAGCCGAGTAACCGGTGTGTCGTGTAAAAGAATGGTCAATAAGTTAACTTAGTAACGTAATACCGGCGGACTACAAAAAATTGGGTTAGTTCATTACTGTAATTGTATTAATTGTTTGTTGCTTGTAAAGTTGCATTTGCTTTTTATGTTATAATTTGTTTCACTATCAATAGAGAAATGATTGATGCAAAGTATTTTGTTGTTTTTATTGTTCTTATGCAACGTACATGTATCATTCAACCCTCGTCACATGCGCCGGTGTCGACACCGGCATTACGGACGGACGTCTGCCTGACCGGTTGTCATCGTCTACCGACTCTCTTTCTTCTACAAACCGTTTGTGCCATTTAAAAACCAGCCTTCGTGACACTGAACTTGTCCCGCTTGCCCTTTGAAGTTCTTTGTAGGTATCTGTTGGTGTTTTACCAATATTTGCACAAACTTTAATGATCGTCCGTATTTCCAGACGTTTAGCGACTGACATTTTCACGTAATTACAGTATTGACGACCACACACAAATGTTTGTTTACGACCATTACAATATGGCAAATGACGTTATATATTCTAGTGACGTTAAGAATACGTATTTCCCTGAATTTTACCGTTTATATGTAGTGTTTTAAGAATACCGTGATGCATCAAAGTAATGAACTAACCCAATTTTTTGTTGTGCGCCGGTTTTACGTTACCAAGGTAACTGTATGACGATTAGTTTTCCCGACATACCGGTTACACGTTTTATTCTTTTGTTTTCTTATTTAAGACAGATTTCCCCTTCAAGTGATATATAATTCATGTTTTTCTATCAAGAACTCTCACGACAATATCTGCAGTGCATGAATTTTTTGGACAACCCTCGTAAAAGAGCTACGTCAAGATACGTTATTTGTGATAAACATGCATGTATTTGGATAAAATTGAAGCCTTGTAATAAACGAACATGACACTTCTTTTTGAAAATATGTTCAGTTATCATTTGTTGACAGCCTCGTGTATCTTTTGCATTATGTTGTACTTAAATAAATCGACAACAGTTGTTGCATACTTTTATGTATTATTATGACATTATATCAAGGATCACCCAGAGAACCTGACATAACTGTGTGAGATTGATACAGGATTGCTCAGTCAATATATAATTGCTGGATACTTATTGCTTGCGATTTTCCTGCGCTTTGAGGATAGAGAGATGTGATAAAACATTTTTTTCTTTCCAATAAAATAAATCACTTCCGCAAATCAGGAGGAGGAGTCGAATCGAATGATTAGTATGATTTAATAGATAAGGTGTGTGTTTATATCAGTATTTTTATTTTCATTTTCATGCATGTGAAAGTCATTTTAAGTAAACGTATTAGATTAAAAACATATTTTCCGAATACATACATATAAAGATTCTAAATTATAATTTCAGTCAATATTATACATTTCTGTATATAACAAAATCTCTTTAAATGTAGGCAGCATGAAACATTTTTTTTAAGTCTAACCATATATTTGTGGAACACGGTATTGTGACATGTATCAATCATTTTTGTCATTTTGTCCCGGAACTAGTTTTGGTGTCATACGACAAAATATGATCGTGACCCGAGTAGGAACGAACCTACCAAACCTTGTTCGAGATACATACACATTTGCCACTAGGCAACCGCTCTCTTTTATCATTGTCATAGGCCCATTTTCATTATTTAAAGACATTTAAATGCAAATGCATGAAAAGTTTTTCATATTATTGTTATAAAATTAAAAATTATTTTCTTGGAAAGTAAGCAGTTCTTGTGTCATATTAGGACATATGGTTGTGATCCGAGTGGAGATCAATTCCACACCCAAAATATTTAATTAAGAGCCAGCAGACTTTGTCGTTAGATGAACGCTCATCTTAAAACAACCTTTATTTTAGGCTTCAATTTCATTATTTAAGACAGTAAAACAGATAAAAGAAAGTTTCTTCATACAATTGTACAGCTATGATAATTACACTTAACGAAACTTATAAGTACTCCGATTTCAAACTTGCAGGAAAACTCCGGTTTTCAAAATATATACTAAACTTGAAGATATTTGATTTTTTTTTGAAATGGTGATCTCAGTTACTGATTTTCTGTTAAGTTTGAGTTATTGTAAAATGCATTTACTATTATAAAATGATGATGCTATGATTAAAGTTTATACAGGATCGACTTAGACTAGTTATAGTAATTCTAACACATTATAATAAAAAATTGGGCGGAGTACTTATAAGTTTCGTTAAGTGTATGTTTAAAAAAACTTTTACAAGTCGGCTTGTTATTTATACCTTAATGTGTAATTTGTTAATGTTTCCGACAGAAGAATACCAAAACTTACAAATAAATTCAAGCCTGCACATATGATTATTCACCGATCTATATAATGAGATATTCGAAAACAACATTTTAAATATGTGTTTAAATCCATTGAAATGTATTATTTTGAATATTTATACAACATGTGGGCTTTTCATGTGCTATGCAGTGGCATAGAATCCACCATTTTTAGTGCTGTATGGATTTTCCTTAAAGAGATTTTAATGTGATGTTTTCACAAAATCAAAAGTTTTAAAATATAGAATCGAAAATCTCCATAATATCCATCAACAGAGCCCGCCCAATTTCCAATTAGTTTTCATCTGTACAGAAATAACAAAACTGAATTTGACACAGATCAATATCACATCTTCAGCTGTATACAGATGCCAAAACACTCATATTTCAACAGTTGTTTCAATCGATAATATTGAACATTGAATAGAACTGTCCAAAGAAGTCATTTTTTCATTATCAGAATATATGCATCGGTGGATACACGAAAATTCAATCAGAAAATCTGTTCTCCAGCATTTTGTCACTGCAGATTCAAATGTTTGGTTTTGAAAGTCTTGAAAACTGTCAATGAATGCGTCATAACATTTTTGTAAATGATCTAACCAAACAAACATAAAGGTTTAAATCGTAAGTTTATGGTTTGCTAGGGAAATTATAAATGTTATTAGGTTACAGTCAATACGTATCGTAATTGTTTTATCACTTGCTTTGCGATTCGTATTAAAGATCAACTAATGTGTTGTGAATTTCATTTGTGAAAACAAGAATATAATGACTTTAACTTTGCTAATCTATCTTTATTTAGTATGTTGTATACTTGTAAAAAAAACATAAGTAGTAAACCTACTTTCTTATTTTAGTTTACATTTCCCATTATTTCAAAACCTTACGATTGATATCACCATGTTATTGATAACTGCTTTCGAAGTTTAATTTGTTTGGAAACACATCAAATTGATTTGCTGATGTTTGTGTCTGAAAGTCAGGATCATTTGCTTTGCAATGATTGGTGATTGGTGATCCTCTATACTTCATTAATAATAGCTATTTGCTGCCAAATTGTTTATCAGCCAAAACATTAACTATCAAAAGTAATTTTGTATATTCCCTCTCAATATTAACTTAGTATGATACGTTTAAATGAGTTACTTATCACACATTATTGGGTCATTTTGTTTACAAATAACGCCTTAAATGCTCTCTTCAAAAATATATAAGAATTGCTTGTTATTTTGATAAATGGTCGGGAAATAATGATAAACACAGAAGAATTATGCACAATATTTTTTATTATTTAGTTTTCAGCAGAATAGTTAAAATAATCTTAAATATTGATTTATCCTTTATGCTTGTATTCTGGTATATTTTATTGCTAGAAATACAGCAATGTATTGAGATAAGAAAAAAAAATCAACTTAATTTAAATTTAATAATTTACAAAAGTGAACAAATCCTTAAAAAATATGCATTCATATATCACTAAAGTTGATGCAATTTAAAGAAAGTAATTTGTGTTGCAATAAGTTAATTTGCTCTCTTTGAATTAATTAGCTTAACAGATAAATTTTTACAAATATTTGGAGCAAGATAATAGACATGGTATGCAGTAACTAATATTTCTCATCGAGCTTATCTAGAAACTAAATCTTTCACAAACATGTTTTCCTATTCTGCAAACCTGTTAAAGTTAATATATTGCTTAAGTAGATGAGAATTTAAATTCTCTTTTGATAAACATGGAAAAAACATAGTTGTCGAATTATGGTTAAAATATTGTCTTACCATTTTCTTCTCATACATTTATAGGATCATAAACCTAGGTAAGTATGGAGATTTAATTGCTCAATACAAGATCATTCATTTATGGACAGTTTTGTTAAAAGAACGAATAAGCTTAAAGCTGCATGTCAAATACATATGGATCTATTTTGTAGTTTTTTGGTTAATTGTACAGAAATTATTAACTTCAATACATACGTGTATGTATGCATGAATTGACCATACCATAACATAATGTCCTATGAAATCGCTGTAGGAAAATTAATTTGTTTTACAATTATAATTTTGTTGAACCCAGAAATTCTCTACGAAGTTTTCTGATTTTATGTGCAATCTGAGATTTTCTATGGCATACCAATCATATTTCTAATGAAAATTTGTTGAGAGAAAAGTTTAACTTTAGCAATTCTTTTTTACAAAAATAGCATTTATCTTTATAATGTGAAATTATGCAACAAAAACATTCTCAGGCAATCCTTAATGTGGCATGTGTTTGAAATATTGACAAAATGCTTCTGATAAATAAATCAACCGAATAACAATCTTTTTAAAATATTCAGTAAGGGTATGTAATTATAAGAATGCTTATCAAACTAATAAAATTAGTTTTTTGTCACTGTGGATAACGGATATATACGACGTAGAATGAATTTTGTTTATTTCATCGGTGTATAAACCTGTATGGAGCCATTAATTTGATAGGTTTCAACACTCATTTTTTTCATAATTTTCAAGTACATCACAGTTATGATAATTGTAATCTACTAGATTAAAGAGGGCGTCTAAGTTGTTGAGCTTATTTATAATTTATTGCCCTTGCATGATTCCATGAATATATATTACTTATCATAAAATGTGTTAATTATTATCATGATATGAACTTTAAGCAACTTGTAGCAACCACAAGAAGTTTTAATGTTAAAGCATTTGCGCGTTGTAAATATTCGTTAGAAATTACTGATAGTGATACACTAAGTGGCGTTTCATGCAATTTTTTAATGTCTTATAAGAAATCCAAAAAAAAGTATTAGGTAATTGTTAGAATGTGAATATAACATTTAACGTTTCCATGTATGAGGCATTCATATTTTTTCATTTTCAAACATTTTTAAACAAAATAAAATATTGCATAAATATTTGAAATAGTATATTGTTTTCTGAATCATATCTGCTGAAATTTCATGAAATCTTTATGTAATTATTTTCAAGTTAGTTTACTTCAAAAGGGCACAAAATATGGAGAAACTTATTTTTTACAAAATAGAGAAAAACAAAATCCCTAAATGATTTGCTTAAGTTTGCTAAAAAATGGAAAAAAACAACATTATTTCTCAAACCTATTGTAAAATATATGACAAATCAGATCAATGTGGAAGGGTGGCGTTCAAGGAACGCAAACCCCACACAACCCAGCAACACAGGACCACTGGCAAGTAGCCCAACAGGGCTCCAAATAAAATCAGGATAGAGCACAAGAAAAAGCAATAATAGGGCGATTATTTTAAAAGTTTGACTTTCCATTTTACAGTGTGGAACACAAATTTATTACAACAAAGCAGATATCATATCTTTTAAATATATACAGTCTCTGTTAAGCATCTCATCAAATGCTATATTCTATTTCCATGCAACACGAATATAGAGTTTTAAAAGAATCAAAACAACAACAAAAAACCCAAAACGACAACAACAACAAACAAACAAATGAACAAACAGAAGTGCTTGCCTTTTTTCGAACGGTTCTAAGAATTTTAAAACAGGGGTGCTAAGAATTCGAACTGAATATTATGTATGTTGCGCCATGGCGATTAATCTGTATTAAACATCGCGAGTGTTGTTAACTACATTTGAAACATAGCTTTTACTATCTAGTGAAAGCCATTGATTATAATTGCATTATAATGAGAATAACAACATCCCAGTGTTTAGGGTATCAGATTAACAACTCACCTGTCTATATGTAAAGATATGTATGATGAATGAGTTATAATTAGCACAAGATCCTTGACTGTTTGTTTTCTTTTGCACTGACCATCCTGATCATTTATCATTTTCTTTTTCCCCAAGTTCATTTCCTGCCACACACGTGCTAAATCTAAAACAACATCTTTTCATCTTTACTCTAACAACATCGGCAACAATAACACCATCATCGCCAGTAATAAAACAAAAAAGGTTTTATCTGGTTTGTTCGAGAATGACCGATGGTGACATTATATTTTAACGAATTTGCTATTTTAATAACAAACTTTCATGATTCCAACTTAACATAAATAATAATGATGATTAGTCAGATATTACAATTATGTATTTTTGTTACATTTCCCACTACCACTAGCATATCTTCTAGAATGGACATGAACAAAACGTCTCATCAAATAATGTTTTTGTATGTTGATAGTCTCAGCTATTATCAACTGAATAGGCTAAAAACGAACAACATTGATATATTGCCTACCATTGAATGTATTTTTCAGTAAGTCTTTGACATGATTGTATAGAAGATAAATCATGCAGAGATTAGACTGATGTGAAGTTATCAAATTTCAAACAGGTTTTATGTGATTTTGATCAGTCAGCCCGAAAGATATCTTTTCCCTTTTAAGTTCTATTATTATTAATTGCTTATGATTAAATGCGTCAACTCATATATTCTTGTCGTTGCAAAATCGTTTGCATATTCATGTGAATCTTCCATTTTTATAACAGCTTTGTAACAATACCATGAGATTTATTAAAGGCATCCACACGGCAACTAACACATTATAGTATGTTTTCCATTATTTCAATAGTTTGAAATCTATTTCTCTATAGCTATGAATAATTATTAAAGAGAATGTCTTAAATAAAAAAATAACCCTGAAATTTTCTTAGGTTTGTGCAAAATGCATTGCTTGCATATCAAACTGATATTTCAGTTTGTTTCACCAATTCCAGACATTCCAACTGGCAAAGGGATGCCAGATGAATCGCATGCTTAAAAATGACACCATGAAGCATTTTATGAATATACTGTTTCACAATGACGTCACTTTGGAGTATTTTAGAAGGAAATTGCGTGCCTAGGATGACGTTATTTCCCCGCTATGAGGGAAGTTGGAAATGCATACGCTTTAAAGATTGAATAACATTTATTTCCATGAAAACAATAATTCTATTGAAATAACTATTTAGAATATGGTAGAATATGCAAATCAATATCTGACATGTGTTGGCGGCTCAGATCGGAATATCCGTTCCTTTGTACAATCAAAAAGCCTTGTTACCACCCAATTCGTGCATACCTTTCAGAGGGATACTCCGATCCGAACCGTTATATATGACAAATATTATCATTCTATTTCAGATAAATAAATCATGCCTGTTACTTCAGGCTTACCAGTCTAGTGCTCTGATATGTACAATTATTCAATATTTTTATCTGGAAACAAAATCTTTCGAAAACTCTTCATAAATTCATTAAAAATATCACGTGACAGAACTATGTTCACATCCTTATAATTCGTCTGAGTCTGTATTAGCTTAAAAAAAGTAAAGTAAGATTGAGTAACGTATCAAGAAATCTCTTTCCCGCCTTCTACATGCTTAATTTAACGAACCCATGAAACAAATATTAACAAAATATCAAAATACGATTATATTATACAAATATATATCTGTTTTATTATATAATTTATAAATAGCTTTTATATGGCTTATCACATCTGCCATTGCATACGACGAACATCATTATTTTTCAGCTTCTCTACTGTTTCCATAATTTGGCCCTTTACATTGGCATGCTAATCCCTATTTTTCTTAAAAATGAAAAATGGTAACTTATATAGACTAATTTGACTCTTATGTACACCCAACTCAACGTTTCTTCAGAATAATAGCAACAAACTTGACCTGACGTCACGGCAAAGTCTCGCGTCTTTTAGGGATTTCCAGAAAATCTATTTTTAGAAGAAAAACCGGTGAATATACTCTGATATTGACCTGTTATTTTTTACAAAAAATTGCTTGTTAGCCAATCAGCGAATGGCATTTCAAAGCTATTTATAGATTATATAATA
The DNA here is from genome assembly GCF_026571515.1 of Ruditapes philippinarum. Taxonomy (NCBI): domain Eukaryota; kingdom Metazoa; phylum Mollusca; class Bivalvia; order Venerida; family Veneridae; genus Ruditapes; species Ruditapes philippinarum. The sequence continues at coordinate 92,003 of NW_026862770.1, read as the reverse complement.
AAATGCATGATTTTATAATATTTTATAACAATATCTTATATGCTGATTCCTTGAGTAATATTTACTATTAAATTATTTCAAGTAATATCTAAGTATTTTTGAACAGCTCAAATACCACAGATGAATTAAATTTTCTGATAAAATTCTTGAACTAAATGAAATAGATGAGTTAAGGCCATCTCTTCAAATGTAAAGCAATTTTCTTCCTATGATTTTATTATAATCAACAGCTGCTCTAGTGTTCTTTGATTCTTATCTGTAAAAAATGTCAATGATCTATACAATTGTATGTGAACGTTAAAAAATCAAAAATCAAAATGAAAAACATGAAAAACAAATTTCATGTTGGAATTATCAACTACACAAACTTTTCTATCTCCAACGTTTCGAGGGGTTAAACCCCTCTTTATCAAGGAGTTACTGTTTATTTTTATATAAATCACATATTTATCTTCTTACATGTCTTATCTTTAACATAGTTAAATTAACTGTTTCCAGATAGAATTGATGTTGGAAGTTGCTCAAATATAGATGAGGAGCATAATCGATTTGGTGTCCTTGAAAGTGAATTGTTTGGCTAACACGTAATTGATATCAAAAAGGCAATCAGTATAATTTAATTTTATTAAACGCTTTAGTTCAAAGAAAACAAATCAGTTGCTGAGCTAAACAGCATTTGATTGTAAAGTTTGTTTTGAAATCCAGAGATGAACATATCTTTTTCGGATATAGATATACACTTTGGGTAATATATATAGACTAGTTCGTTTATAATTAAGAATATATTTTTAATTGTCATACGTTTTAAAGGCCTCTTAAACAATCAATGGTGGAATTATGTCTTGAATTGAAACAAGATTTTGAAAACACATCAGAAGTACGAGTTCTATTTTATATCAATATACACCAGGTTGAATAAGTTATAAAAATAATCAGTAGTATTCCTCTTTGTATTACCTAGCCATTTATCATTCTAAATTTTCTTAATCCCAATTCATAATCTTTAAAACTTATGTGTGAAATGCAAATCATGTTTGTTTTAGTTTAAGTATGTGTTACATAATCATACAAAATGACAGATAAGATAAATTTACATCAGTAATATATTTTGAATACAATATCAAGTAAATATCTATATGCCATTTTTTAAAATCAATGAAGAGAGATATCGCACTGTTTAAACAATTCATTAAATTATTGAATTAACAATGGAATTTCTGCAATTTAATGATTCCTTTATATATCCTGCCAGATGAAGAAGTATATCAATATTACTTTAACATATCAGTTCCATAAATATTATAATGTAAGGTCTTTTATATTAGTATTTATTTATATAGAGGATATTTGTTTAATTTAGTGTAAGATCGGAATATATTTCACCGAGTGAGCACCAAAAGGTATAGTTCACGAGTGGCGCAGCCACGAGTGAAATATGAACTTTTGGTGTTCACAAGGTGAAATATATTTCGATCTTACACTGAACTAAACAAATTTTCTTTTTATTACATGCAAAGAAACGTTTTAAAAAGACATTAAACCTAATGCTGAATGAAAAGCGCGCCAAATAATAATACAACGTGACGTCATTTTCGACGTCACGTCATTAAGTTGGTACCCAGTACTGTGCACGCTGGTATTTCACTGAAACAACATAAGGGGCTTAAATTCAAAACAGTGAAATTATCAAAGTGGTAATTTCACTGTTTCAAACAATGAAATTACCAGTTTTATATCACTGATATATTTCTATAAACCACCGAAAAGCATGTAATAAAAACTTTTTTTTCTAATTTCTATAAAACATGGACATATCAATATAAAATATTACTCATTATCGATAACAACAAAGACAATATCCTTCATTAGGCGGCAATCAATTTTGAGCATACCTTCCAGTTTGTATTGTAATTGTTTGGGCTAAAATAAGCAATCTGCATTTTCTAGATAAAAACATCTAAGTAATTTTCAAATGATAGCGTAGTTTTACACAATTTATAAAAATCTAAGACTAGCTGCTTTCAATCGCTTTATTCTATGTTTGCTCATTACTATCGGACAATCATTGTTTAAATAACATTGGAAAGCTTTTACAATCAACTTTGTTTTTATCAAAGAAATAGTCTGAAAACTGATATATCAGGCACCCAGTTTTAACAACCTTTATGATAATAAAAATCAATAGTGTTTCAGCAACCATATATCTCATTCTTAAAAACTTAACAGAATTTCCACTGCAGTCTGACTTGTAAAACTATTTGTAAGAAGCTCTTTTTTGACTTATTTTTATTGTTATGATATACATGAAATTATTATTAATTGATCAGGAAAGACTATGTAAACAACATGTTAATATTTATTGCAGTAGGTGATTTTCATACATTTCACGATGTTTCATTTTAAAGTAATCTATTGTGAAAATAACACATATAGTATCACGTATATTAGAGACAATACAGTAAAATGTAACGGGTTCGTAGGTTGAACACTAAATTAAAGTCAACAAGTCAAACAAAGCCTTGGTGTGGGCTTTATGACCAAAGAAATACACATAACTTCTCAAAATTTGTTAAATGTAGAATAATAGGATGATTTATAACTTGTCATGTAGCATTTGCCCTATGATTTGGCTCGTGTGTTTTGGAAACTTTTCCTAGACAAAAATAACTGACAGTGCATCTGTCATTATAGAGCGTCTGGTAATTTTTGTCAGAATATGTTACCACCCAGTCAGTGGGGAATCCTCATTTATCTTGACGAAGGCAGCGAAACGGTTATAATCCAATACTTAAACGACACCGTGAATGACCTGATATTGACATGACTTGATTATCCAAACTTATTTCATAGTAAAGTAGTATTTTTTTCTCGAAATAATTAACCGCCTCCGTGGTCGAGGGGTTAGAATCGATGACTTCTAATCCAGTTACCTCTCTGGCGTGGGTTCGATCCCCGGGAGAAACTTAGGTAGTTTAGCGCGGAGGAAGGAAGTCTAGTACTGGTGTAACTCTCCAGGAACGATGGTTAGGAAATTACCCGCCTATATGACTGAAAAAACTGTTGGAAAAAGGCGTAAAATGAAACAAACAAACAAACAAACAAACAAACTCGAAATAATTATGTGCACTGGTGTTTGACTATAAAGAAAAAGAACTATTTACAAAACTTTTTGTTCTTGAATGTGCTGTTATGTATTAATTTTACAAATGAAATATACTGTACCATTTACGTTTTACCTCTTAAAAATAGAACAGACATGTTTCTATGACAATAACTGAGCAGATTTTAGATAAAGTTACTTAGAGGAAATCCCTTGAAAGTTTCAGAAGAACTCCATTCACCGCACTACAATAGCAAAGAAGCAATAACAACAAAAAACCAAATAAAGTCTCAGACTACATAAATTTGACCAAATCCTATGAAGTTGTCGGTTCAAGACAGAAGTACTCCATCAACCGCTCTTCGTTACACATAGGACCACTTAATTAGTGTATCAAAAACTATTACCATACTACAGACATTTAATCAGTTTGCAGTAAGACCTTTTGGCTATCTCGAGAGGCATCAATATATATGACTTACCATGTTAAGTACCCTTAGGAGATATCAAAGTGAATGTTATATGAATATATAAAAACAGTTTTGTATCATTATAAAACATTGCAGAAACAAAACACGAAAAATACACGTATTACATAAGAATTGAAAAGGAAATAAACAAAATCCATTCTAACTATAGCTGTACATTAGATTTCTAAAGTTTCAAAGAATTGTCTAAATAGGGAGCAAGGAGTAGTAAAAGTTTCATTTTATGATAGCTTTATATTATTAACATTTATTATAATAAAGTGCAGTTGTCAAAAGTTGTGTGTACAGAGATCGAGATCAAGTAAGTAAAATGTAGATATTGTCTCATTAAAGATCCTGTATGTTTTGTGATTGATATTGTTACTGTGTGTATACCACACTTGCAAAAAAATTTATTATATATGTATATAATTATGCAAATAAAACAATTTTCAAACATTGAAGATTATGTAAAAAGTGTACTGCAAATATTTGTACACATTATATTTTATCAATAAATTACATACATTCATTTCTTATCGGAAAATTTGACTTAGAATTTATAGAAAAAAAATTTCTAATTACCTCCCATTATTTATATGAAATGTTTAATTGGGTAATATCTTTATAAATTATGTTTATTGGAACTTACAATATTGACAAATCTTAATTTGAGCATCATATTTATGAAATAAAACCATGAAAAAATTGTGTTACAGTATCTTTAAAGTATTCGGAAACTATCGTTACAACTTAGATTTTTAATTGTTAATTATTTTTAACTTCATCTCTTATGATCTGAATCTATTTGTTTGTTTGACCAATATCATTTTATTTGGATTTTTCAAGTGTAGACACAGCTGACAAGAATATGAGAAACATCGATGATTTTGAAAAGATATTTTCATTGATACCCAATCAAAATTTGCATTTCATTTGCGAAAAAACATGAAGAATGATAAAAAATAAAGACATACAGAAGGTTTGAAAAACATTATATAAAATCAATTTTGCGTCGTTCTTAATTGAAATGATCATGTTCATACAAGGTATTACAAAGCATTGGTAAGTAATAAATTGGAAAACCATGAATGACAAGCTCATTGTAAATTTCAATAAAATACCGCCAGTGTTTAACGTCATTCATCTTGCAGTATGAATGACTTTTATTATGATGTTTGACGTGAATTCAACGGAATTGTATTAAAAGTACTACATTTAATTATGAAGGGCTTGCAAACTGCTAGACTCTGTCTTAATATATAGCGCCCAACACACTTTGAATGACTCCATGGAAGATAGATCGCAGTGATAAAAATTTATCATTGTATTATTGACATGATATTTTTGTTATAAAACTTTGCTTAATATGAGGACGTATCATGCTACTTTTTCTAGCAAAGTTTATATGCAAATTTTGATTAACAAAAAAGAGTAGCAAAAAAGCTTTATTTTCATTCCATTCTTTTCGTATTGAACATTACTTTATTTGAAGCACAAAACTCGTGTTCTTATACTATTACTTCTTTTCGTGTATTTTAATATAATTTTATGTATTGATAGAAAAGATCTTTTCAACTGAACATCTCTGGTATAAACTTGGCATGGCGGCAAAGAAGACTCAGAAACCCCTAGCTGCACCTGAAAAAATTGGAACTCCTATGAATCAAAGGGCTGCAAGCTCTGTGGTATTTTCTGATCTTTGCAATCTAAATCGCACTGTATATATGATGTAAGTATTTTCTTACCTGTATAAGTTTATTTTTATATACTATAATTCATCTTGCAGGGCACCGAGTTGCAGCGACTGCGTTTAGATTTTTTACTATTTATACATACGGAATTTCGCATGACTAGAGTTTCTACTTGCATCATGAAATCAATTATGTTAATTTTTTTATGACAGCCACTCTTTATCCTTGCTTATCGTGGCTACTTCCTAAAATACTTAAAACAAATTACTTGCCTTGACTGGGATTTGAACTCCAGACATCTCACTTCCTGAACGTGCGTGTTAATTCTGGACCACGGGGAAGTTATACTATAAAGCCTGAATAAATTTGTTCACGATAAACCTGTTGTTAAACACTGATGTAAATAATTTAGTGAAAATCTTCTCACCCAAACAGTCCAACATGTATATATTTCACTACTCGACAGTCAGATTTATTTATGTATTACGCGTTGAAGTCTTCAGTAATCGACATCGCTAAAAATAGCATTTTGTTTACGGGGTTCTCAACTTATAACACTGTTACTTATGGTAGAAATTGATTACCGAGTGTCGACTGTCCTAAATCCTTCCCGTCCATAAGTCAACATCCGTACTTTATTTTTCAGAAAGTCTAAATAACAAAAGTTCATTCAAGGGGGCGTTTAATTCCGATCACAATAATCCGAAGCTTTACGGAAATAGCCAAGTAATTTTCATTGATTTAAATGATATTCATCCGCATAATTTATGTGCATTTATTGACAATTCTATAGCCAAATCTACTTTTAAAATTTGAATGCGTTGTAATTTGTTGGATATTTGTAACAAAATAAAAATATTTCTTTCTTTTTACACCGCTAGTATTAAGCTGTTTTGAGAACTTTGTTGCTGTTAGGTTTGTCGGGGAGTGCTGTTCCTGAGATCAAATGTCATCATTGTTAATTACCTGATCTGCGATCAGAAAATACAAAAAGATGTCAAATAATATTCCCATGAGAAGATTGTATCCATTAAACACTACTAAATCATTCGTGAATTCTTGAGTTATTATCAAATTAAATTTGGATAAATTTTTAAGGTAAAAAAATATTTGTTAAGCTGTTATAAACTATTCTATGAAGTATTTAAATATGTATAAGTAATAGATAAAAAGTTTCTTTTAGTTCAGTATATGCACATGTGAATGAAATTATTTTGATTGAAAAATGCTGACACAAGGATAAATTAACATTTAAATTACGAAATTTCATTCCACTAAAACGTACATGTATCGTCTCAAGTATGTTTGTTTCTATTTTATGTAGCGAAGGCGTCTATGTTACATCAAAACTATAGGCAATTAAAGCTATTTATTTTGCATAAGCAGGATATGGAATATTTGAAAGCTTTATGAGCTTCATCAAGAAAAAAAGCATAAAGGCAATATAGATAGTGTTACAATATGTTCAGAAAGTATGTCAAATAATTGAAAATTCACTTGCATGCGACTAATATTTTTGTAAATTACAGTTTTGTTTCACAGCCAATCGGTCTGATAAAATCTGCGAATGATTATTATGAATTTTGAAATTACTTTCACGAAACGATAAAGGTACTACTTTAAGTATAGGTAAAACTATTTCCATTGAAAATAATAACTAACAATGATTAAACCGTATAATTCTATATATATGTTTGCCTGATATGTTAAGTATTAATTAGATAATTTCATAATCTTTATCATCAAAGAGCATATATCAATGAAGAACATTATTTCTACCAACCCCCTTTTCAGTTAAAATCATTGACACGTGTTAATCTGTGCATTCTTGAATTTGATTCAAATTAGGTACAAGAAAATAATAGAATTTGAATTATGTTGTTTTAGCAAGGTAAAAACATGGCAATAGCTTCTTCAAAAAGAAACAAATAATGAGAGCTAATCACACTTCACAACTCAGAGAATATTAAAAGATCTTATCTTTAACTGATCATGCATACAATACAAAACTATCAACACCTTATACAATGTGTGCTTCCTGACTATTATATGTGATGAACACTTTTAACTTTTTACGTCTGCTTCAATTCACAAGAGCTATGCTACCTCTTGATCAGGAAATTAAACACTTAGAAAATGAATCACAAACAATTAGAACCGCACTTTTAACTTCAAGATGTGCTAGAACTTGAGTAAAGAAAAATATACGATTCTGATGAAAGTATAAAGGCCAGTTAAAAACTTATCTCGCATTAATTAATGATAAATGCAAAATGCAAAATGATAAATGCAAAGCAATTGACTTACATTTCGGCTTATATGTTTTAAAACAACAACAAAAACCCACAAACACCCCCCCAAAAAAAAACAACAAAAAAACAAAACAAAAAAAACAACAACAACAACAACAAAAAAACTGACAGTGCATCTGTCATAATAGTTTGTCTAAACTATGTTACCATTTAACGAGGACAAAATAATTGATTCGTCTTATGTTCCGGCGATCACAAAACGCAACCTAAAAAAACTGGTTGGTTCCAGGAACGGATTCGAGAGTGTTTCAATAAGCTTATAGCTTCCAACACAATCGAACTAAAATAAATTTGTATAAACTAATGTAATGTAATGTAATGTAATGCAATACAATGCAATACAATACAACAAATACGATACAATACAATACAATACAATACAATATAATACAATATAATATAATATAATATAATATATTCTAACACGACCCGCATTTTTCCCTATTGAACATAGAAGAACCGAAAGTGTGTGTTATTATGCAATAGAGTCACTGTTTGACGCTCTATATTTAGACATGTGACGTAATCATTATACATGTGACGTAACCACTATAAAATCCGACGCGCTGACAATTAGTACGGAAACAAACCAGGCGCAATTTTGCTTAAAAGCAGGTACGGCAGCATTTTTTTGTTTATGTCGTGTTAGAATCGAAATAATATATCCAAATCGGTGATTTTATCACTGGATAACATCACTGTTTGTCGTTCGGATGCGCATCATTATATCACTCGGGCTACGCCCTCGTGATATAATTCCTCGCATCCGAACTCCAAACAGTGATGTTATTGAGCGATAAAATCACAGTTTGGGATATATTATTTCTTAAATATATATCTACTTTAAGTTTTATGTAACATTTTTTTAGATAATACCCTGATAGATAGTATAACCTTTATCAAATAGACGTCACCTTTGATTTGAAAAATTAAAATCAATATTTATTTTGTTTTCATAATAATTTAAATCGAAAACTTTACGCAAAATAAATATCAATTAAATTAAAAATGACATTGTTTTTACAAAAAAAAACAACAACAACAAAAAACAACAACAACAATAAAACCCCCAAAAAACAAACCCAAAACTTTTCTTCGCAAAATTTGGACAACTTATTAAGCATAATTCAATTGAATTTTTTATGATTAACTTCATGTTGTAAGGGAATCAAACTTAATGGCGGAATTAATGCAGATATATTTGTAGCAATTATTAAAACAAACTTGAAAGCACGTTATACATTTAAAAATAAATACAACATATTCTAAATGAAACCGCGTCACTATATGATGTAATTTACGTTTCAGTCTAGAATTCCCTTATCGTTTAATCTAAACTTTGACATGCATTCACCACAGTTATGATATGAGTAAAACACTTAATTATGAAGGGCGTGCAAACTGTTATGCTACTTAAGAAATTAAAGATTTGTGTGCATTTAATGTCTTTATGGGTGATAGCTCAAAATGATAAAAATGATGAATTTTGCTTGGTATGCATTTTCATATGTTAAAGAATTCTTAACCAGTATTTCTTAACTTGAAATATTCAATTGACAAAACTTGCAATTGTTTGCAAAAACTTCGGTTAAAATGAAATTTTTGAACGTATTAAGAGAAGTGAAATGAGTGTACAGATGATGTTATTTTTATGTACATTGAAACAATTCAAACATTTTCAACGGATTTCCAAACTTGTACTAAGATTTTAATAAATGTAAGATTCAAGTAATAAATTACATGTTATGTGCTATTAATGATTTTGCAGTACTTTTCACTACATTTCTGTGTGTGTCTACTGCAAGTAAGGCATTTTTTTGTAAATTACTTTCTTTGTTCAATTCACAATACATACACTTAAATTCCTTTTCAAAACTTTCATGAAAAATAGCATAAATCTGGAGGCAAGCTGCGTTTATGTTTAACCGCTTTTTCAAATTCTTACAGTTTTGGCAGGGTAAAAATCAATATCAACACATTTGACATTTTGGTACCTCATTGACTGGCTAGAAATGGTTGCGAATATTGGCATGTAAGACATGTAACACATGAAGCAGTAATTTTATAACAATATCATGTGTGGTCATGCAATTATTCATAAATATTTTAAGACATGGATACACGCAGAGTCACCAGGAAACATTGCCCATAAAATGTTTTATCTTGCACTGTGAAATCAAACATTAATAAAAGAACACGTCAAGTCAACAGATAGCTGATATCACAGGATGTAAAGCATGCATGTAAATCATGCCACAGACAGTATATCAATCCTATATCAGGTAATGAATCGCGGTAAGTAAACCACCGTGCAGGTGAGAGCGATTAATTTATTATATATACTCAAATATGCTAGGCACTCTTTGTAGCTCCTGAGAAACGCCTTATGTTGTAACGTTATTCTAATATTATCTAGTATAAATAGTTTTTGAAGTGGCCAGGGCTTTTTACAAAAGGTATTATTTTTACTTTTATTTTATCTGTTCAGCCTTATTTATGAATTATTTTTTTCACTTATTTGTATTGAACCCTGTAAAATATTACAGCACTATGTTTCGTTATAGTTTTGTTGAAATACTGCCTTTATCTTGATTCTGGTTATAATCTATGCTACTCAACAATGATTCACAAGCAACTGATTTTTCTATACATTTCATTCAATGAAGTTAATGAGAAATACAATAAGACTTGATGCATACAAAAATGCAAAATGCGTTGCACAATTTAGCACAATGCTGCGTAGTTTTGCTTGGTTATCTTAGTGTTTTTTTTAATAAAGCACGTAAATAATGTTAAACGAAACGCGCTGGATTAATGTCCAATGTCTGCTTTACTATAAGCAAGTTCTAGCATCTCATTTAGGATAAAAGAGTAACCGTAATAGTTAATGTTTGTCTCTCTAAGTGTTTAATTTCCAGTTCAAGTGTTATTTTGGTTATGGTAAAGTGAAGCAGATGTACAGAGTTGAAGAGTCTCGTTACGTAGTACTATGGTTCCGCCCTAATTTCCTATGTAAAATATCGTAAAAATGATTCATTGCATTGGATCTTCCTGAGTAAGAAAAATGATATAGATTCATTTTATTTCTTTTAGTCACCAAGATATTTTTTTAAATAATATAAACGAATTTATTGCGCGGTAATCGTTTCATTTTGTTCATATTAGTTTTAAACCAATTTTATATCATTATAAATTAACATCTAATGCATGAAAAAGTATGTTAAAAATTATGGAAAATAAAATCCGAAAAAAGAAATTGCATACTCAGAATGATTCAGTCAGTTCATAAGATGTATTTGAACGTAGTTTCAGAATAAAGGCTGATAAAATATGTATTAATTAAACGAATATGACATTAAAACGCTTTGTTCGTTAAAATATGGCTTTTAGTAAAATTTGTTTTATAGATATGGACTCGTTTATATCTCATAATAACTACTTTAACTTATTCATTATATCATAAATAAACAATGCACTAAGGTACCTGTAAACATAACTACAACTTTAAAGTGAAGCTGAGTTCTCATTAATGAAAATCTGGAGACAAAGTGATCCCTCGGAAGCATTTATCACAACAAAATTACAAGATAATTGAAGACTCGGTTTCATTGAGTTTGTACATGAGGGATAATTAATACATGCAGCATCCCTCACGCTCCCTAGCACCGGCATGCACTCAATAGTGCTGGCATCAATGATCCCGAAGGACCAGAAAAATATAACAACACTGAAGTGAAGTACGGGGCAACTTTTTACAGCTACCACACAACACTTGACACCTGCCGTGTGAAGTATAAAAATCTGGAAACAAAGTGATCCCTCGGAAGCATTAATCACAACAAAATTACAAGAGAATTGCAGACTCGGTTTGATTGAGTCTGTACATGAGGGATAATGAATACGTGCAACACCCCTCACGCCCCCCTAGCACCGAGTTCTCTTTGAAAATGTATATTATGCACAAAGCCGTTTTAAGTACAATTATCATCTTTTAATTATTAAATTTATAATTAACATACCAAAAAAAAAAATCAAAAAAATCTAGGAACGAATATGTAAAACGTCGTATCTTTTTTAAAATCTTGGTAAACTACTCTACAAACATATTCATTGGATACAATAAGATACACTAAAACAATACCATTATGAATATGGAATACAGTATGTTTAACTTTTAACAATTTGAAATAATAAAAATATATATTTTGCAATTGAAGAATATAATATTTGCTCATTTTATTAAGCTTACAAAATTCCCCAAACTCTAGTCTGCACCATATGGAATATATAGCTAGGTTAGATTATTCATATATCAGTAAAATTCGATTTTATCGGGTATTATTAAAAAAACTTGAAATATGTTTTCTTAGTGCATATAAACAAAGAAAACATATTAGGATGTCATATTATAACTACGGTACTGTGGATGAGTAGCTTTAATAGGCCGTTTTGAACAAATGCTCAAGTTTTCAAAATTGTTCTGTCCAAACGTCCAAGTAAGTTGCTCCATCTGTTTTACAAAAGAAAACATTCTTAATTACTAAAACAAAAGAGCTTTGCCTTTTATTCAAACTATCAAGAGAATTCTTAACAAAGCATCAATTATTAATTGCATTACAGCGTTGAGAAATATGGTTATCGAAGTCATTTCAATTTGCATTGTATTTATGTACGAGTATCGCAATGTATAATTTCTTAAATACTTTATATCTTAATTTTTTCTCTAACCAACCAAATTTCGTCTACAATAAGAAATTATTAGGGAATAGGTATACGCTCTATTTCATTTTAACGTGTATAAAGTGGTTGTGTTAATCTAGAGCAATAACATGTTCATCAAATTAAGTAATTTTTGAAACAATATAAACATGTTCATGAAACTATTTTCCAAGACCAAAATACGCCATCAACTTCCCTCGATTGCACATTAGAGCACTTTACTGGTTTGCCTTAAGCTATCTTTATTTTTACTTAAATTCAATTTGTTCTCGGAAAATCCTATTTTAAATCCCGAGGGGCGTACATTTGTTTTCATTATACTCATGGTTAGTATAAGCATTTTTTGTTCGAGACATTTTAGTTATAACATATACAATAGACATAAAAATACGTCAAGAAATTTACAAAAAAGGTGAGATGATATGATATATTCCGCGAAGCGAAAACTGCTGTTGGAGTAAATTGTCATAAAATCCTAATATGGTGGCAAAGCACTTGTGTCATGTTTAACGTGAGCGGGTATACATATTCTTCAGTGCTTTGGATGTTTAGTGAAAATGGTACCCCCCTCCCCCCCCCAAAAAAAAAAAAGAAAAAAGAAAACAAAACAAGACATCAGCAAATTTAAAAAAAAAGATTGTAAGATATTACAAGATAGGTTTATTTTTCAGATCTGAAATACTTATTAAAAAATGAAAGGAATGAAATGGTTTACACTATTCATCAATCAAACTCAGTGAAAGAAAATATGCTACTAATGTTTTATATCACGATTGTAATTTAAGACGTCAATAAAAGTATTTAATTTGTTAGGTAGTATGTGATCTATGTAGTGGAGAGGATCATATCTGAAGTAACCAGAACATCGCAGTCACCCTGATATGAGCAACATTTTATCTACTGAGAATATTATTGTTGTTTTGTGTTGCTTTAAAATAAAATTGTTTTTTGTCACAGAATAGAAGAATATAAAACTCAGTATTAGTAGGAAGGCAGGCATACTCGTGTTTTACTTAATAGAATGAATTACATTTTAAGTATATTTTGCCGTATATAAAGAAACATTTTCTTAATCTTAAATATCTTAATGTAATGAACGACTTAAAGAAAGATGTGTTAAATGATGATGAAGATCATCATTATTTAGATGACATAAATGTACATTCATTATTGCATAGAAATATAAGATAATAAGGTGCACGAAACAAATTCACAAATTAAAGTTTGTTAAAATCAGTGATGTCTTATTAACGATCTTCTGAAACAGTTTCAGTATAAACTTTTAATACAAAAAAAAGAAAGAAAGAAAATGATAAACGAAAAACAAATCACAAAATTGAATCAAAGTTTTGTAAACTACAACTTAATTTAAATAACTGACTTTCCGAACTATTTGCTTATAAAGAAAATGGTTGTTTTTGTTTTTTTCGGAAAATATGATTATTATTCCTTTTACGAAATAGAGAAATTTTAATACAGATACAGTCGATTTCAATTGGTACACTTTTGACATCAATTGATATCAAATGTGACGGACATTACTTTTTATCTCCCTAATGTGACATCAATGGCGCCAAGAAAGCAAGCATATAATTGAAAAATACATGATCGCACTACATGATATGACACTTTTGACATGCAACCTATGTCATTTATTTGTTGTGACATAATATGTTTCTTTTGTTTAATTTTCTCCTTAGAACTTATATGTTATGGCAAAGTGCATGATAAAATACAGAAATCTTTTGACAAACTGTGTGTTCATGTCATGAAAATAGATATAAAAATCAGTTGTTTATATAACTGATTATATGTGAGTTAGGTAAATTTCTAAATACTAATTCTATTATGTTTGTGGTATCAATATAGTGGCCAGTTGTTAAAGAATAGTAAATAGAGTTAATAAAGTTCTTTCTGCAAATATACCTACAGCAGCTTATGTCATTAATTTTTAAATTTTATAAAAAGAAGTTTAATCATTTGTTTCTAAATATTGAGCAAATATGAAATCTTATTCATTTTTGATAAGATATATAAAAAACTTGATACACTGTTTATAAGATATTATAACGATAACATTTCAGATATAATGTACAAAATAAAATAACTAATATCACTAAAATCAATATCACTTTAATCCAATCAAATGTACAAATTGTCCTATAGCACATTGGAAGAAGAATAATTTATTTTGAATGTAAGGAATTGTTCTCATTTACTGCATGTGAAAATTTTTCGGTCAAAATTATCATGAAACAGCAGTACTAAAAACAACTCATCGGGTGGTCTTACAATCGCATAAATATTTGCAAAATTTGATTGCACCTAGATACACAATGTAATATAAAATATTTTTTATGATATATCTTTATCAAGGACATACATATGTGGAATCAAGAGATAAAAGATATAAAAGGAAATACTTTCATCTATTTCACCTACAAGACAATATATCAAGCCGGTATCTGATAGTGTTTCCCTGATTTACCACTGGCCAAGATGGAACGATTGATCTATAACGTGTGCATGTAGAAAAGATAATCTTGTAAGAAATTATCTAGCGTGCACGAAAGGCTTTGTACCACGGCAGGATCTCTTAAATCAGATAAAAATGTAATTATGCCAACGAACATATCAAAAAGACAGTTATTTTAAAATTTAAACAATAGTATTTTAGATTTCCATTATTGTCTGCTTTTAATGTCATTCTGTGCAAATGCATTATGATGGCGAACATAATCTCAGCTTATATCTATATCAGTGTTTCAGACGTGCTCTAAATTAGTTAACAAAGTAAGGAGATTAAAAGGGAAGTAATTCATGCAAAAAACTGGTCTCAGACACTGTAATTTCTTTATAATATTCCTTGAAGACTCAAGATCAAGACAAATGAACTCATTTAACCTATTTTCTCGTGCCACATAGGAGCATATGAATATTTTCCTTGACAATATTATCTCATTGCAGGCATGTAATATGTTCCTGGGTTGTTTATTACAGAACCTCAAGAGGTATATATATGTAAAATTATCATGATCAGCATACGATATGTATTTAAGTACATTTTATTATTATTTGTCGTATAAAACAAGTAGTTTTCATAATTGTAAGACAAAAACAGACAAGCTGAGAAAGATTTATTTGTAAGATACGAGTATAACAGCATTTGTACATGAAATATGCATACGAGACTATGGCATTTAGTAAAAAAAAGCCAAATAATTTGTACACATTAAAATAAATCATTTTCGCTTTTTCAAATAAGTTTCACTTTTGAAATAATATACACGTAGGACTTAATATTAACATTTTTGAACATTTCGAGTATTATTTCCATGCAAAACTATGTAATGGACAATTTCATATTGATAAAAATTGACAAAATAAACAATCATGCAACTATTCTTTATAATGTTGACAATGACATCAAAGAAAACTGAATCATTGATCGCTTAAGCACATAACTGTTTAAAAATGCTAATTGCCAATTAACATAGTATCTTACAGTTGACAGAATTCATTTAAAGTTTTTGATATAGGTAACCTGTTTCAATCTGTTTTAATTATATTTCTTTATAAATGCAGCACGCTAGTGACAACATAGTCGGACTTTTCGTAAAACATTAAAATAATTTTAAAATATTGCTGCATGATCACTTTTAGAAAACGTAAAACGTTCTATAAATAAAGTATTAATGTTTTTTGGGAATGTGCCTATTGTAAACAAATAGATTAATCTATTGTTCATAACAACACCATAAATGATCTTTCTATAAATTGCTCATATGCAAAATAAAATCTGTGTTTTGTAGCTTCACTACAGTCATGATGATAATACATGTATTACGAGAAAAGCTTTTAAATTTGAAAAGTAAGAGGACATTGTACGATGCAGTGTTTGCAATATGATTACACTTTCTTACATACCGTTTAAATATTCCTTTGTGAAAAGACTAAAAATGAGTCTAAAAATGAAACATGTCATGAAAATCCCATGACAATCTGACAGTTGCCTTTCGCAAATCGCAAAAACAACAAATTTATACAAAAGATATTGTAAAGACAAAATTAGAATAAATCCGATTAGAACAATTCGTTCCCGAGATTCTAATATATTATTTACGGCAAAATATTCTAAATGAGTATATTATCTTTTTGAAATAATCAAAGAATTCATCGTTCTATATCTTCAAAAGACAACAACAAATTAGCATTATTAATTTACCTTGAAAAGATTAAACAGAAATGATGTAAAATTACTACAGACAGTTTGTGAATCTCATTGAACTAGTCTGTCTCGAAATTTCACACAATTTGTGTTTGCTTATGTTTTTTTGATTAATACAATAATAAGATATTGGAATGTGGCCAGACAATGACTTATTGTCACTGATAACACATATAGTGGTTGAAAGAATTTCAATCTGCCTGAATACCCGGACAATGAAGACGAAACTGTTATCCATGATTATACACAACTGCTTTTAGAAATCCGGCGGGAAATCAAACAAACTATTTAAAAGTTTGATTTTCTCGAGAAAACAGTCCTAAACCTGCGAAACGGCAATGTATGTCTTAAACAGCAAAATGAGGAATTAAATAGTGAGGTCAATAATATTTAAAGGAGGTTTAGAGAAGAGCCCTAGGACAAATCAAGTTGTAATATACGAGAGGTGCCCAGCTTATTTTTGAACAAAAGAAAACCGTGCATTGTAAGACACATACACGAGATTATCGTGGCTGTTGTGTATTATCGGTTTTGTTGTAACCTATGCATACATTTACATGTACTTAAACTCGATTTTAGAAAACGGCACGTACTAAAATAAGCGACAAAGTTGAGGGTATAGTTTTAGGGCTTTTGAAGACTAACCGCAGCTACAGAAGTATTCAAAAGGAACTAAAATCAATGGTTATAGCACTTCTTTAGGCTCCATCAAGAATATTCGCTACCAAATAGGGTTAAACGCCGCGCCACTTCTCCGAATGTTACAGGGGGGACATTTAAAAAAACGGCCCACGGCGGCCACACCTGACGTCATAAGGAAGGTTGGTCGTTTCATCGCCAAAGTGAACCTGCCTACTCAAAGAGAAATAGCTTCAAGATTAGGTGTGTCAAAGGGAACTATCTATAACATTATAAATAAAATTCTGAAAGCAAAATTACGAAAGAAGTGCAAAGTTCATCAATTTAACATTGCACAAATAAAGAAGCGCAGCGCCAGATATTTGAAGTTTTATCTGAAATTAAAATGCAACCAATGGAAAAACTTTGTCACTTCGGATGAGGCTATGTTTTTACTTAGGCGGAAGTTATGGGCGAAATGAAATTATGTTATATTAGAAAATGGGATAACTTTGGTGAGAAATTGAAGTTTGTCAAACGCGATGCTTTTGCTAGCGGTTTCCACACGTCTAAAAGAATGCTCTCATGTCTGAAAGACCGTCAAATTAACTTTATTACCCCCGAGGAGTGGATGCCAAATTCACCTGATGCTGCACATATGGACTTCGGTATCTGGGAGTTCTAAAATGTCGGCTGCAGAAGCGACAAATAAACACGCTTGTCGGTCTCAAACGGGAACTGAAGGGCGAGTGATGCAAACTTGACCAAGAAACTATAAACTTTAAAATCGTGGCCAAAGCGTTGTAGGATGATTTACAACTGTCATGGAACCCATTTTGAACATTAACTTCAATAAATAAGTGTTTCCTAAGAATTGGTTGAAGTTTTCTTTTTGTTAAAAAATAAATTTGGCACCTCTCGTAGCACAAAATGTAATTGATACTAACACAAAATTTCATTAAAGTGACGATAGCTCTTATTTAAACAATTTTATTTTTATTTTTAGACTACCAAGTTAAAAGAAACCCCGTCTTAAATGTATTAAAAAAACTGTGTCTTGCAAAACTTCTAAATCTTGAGCGCAAACGTCGCGAGTATCTTGTTGGTGTTAGAAACAAACCCAATGCATTTTTGAAGTGCATAAAAACTATACATAAGCCATTGTAAAGTGATGTAAATAATATATCATTTAATTCGAAGATTTAATCTCTAAGCCAGAATTGAATGCTGGAAACGTCATTTTAGAGACTTCCGTAAATAAATGCTTTTAAGGAGTTCATGTTCAGCTGGACCAGACGGACAGTCGGAACCTGCACAGAGATGTACAAACAAACAATTCATAACACCGCCTTATCTAAATTGACTGTTTATATTAATAGTATTCTAAACACAAGTTCATTTCCGGAAGATTGGTTCGATTGTTCAATTTCTCCAGCTTATAAAAAGTGATATCGAGACAATCCGAAAAACTACCGTGTTATATCAATTTCAAATAGTCTGAGTTAGGTGAAGATGTCAAGTTACAAATTAACGTTTTCGGCAGAATGTAAATCAATTATTGATGAATCTCAAGCAGGGTTTGGAGCTGGATATGCAACGATTGACAAAATATTTAACCTCAATGCTGTTATTCAAAATTATATATCGAAACCTGATGGTAGATGTTACGTTTTGTTAATAAACTTTTACAGAGCATTTGATAATTGTGCCAATCAAGAACTTAGGGAAAGTCTTGTTTGTAAGGGCACCTAAAAAAAGCAAGTGACTTTTGCTGTGTTTGAAACGCCCTATATATAATAATGTTACATATAATATTGAATGCACTTGATTTTAACGGACAATTACATAAAACAAGTAAAGTGCAACATAGGTGAATATCAATGTCAGATTATATATCGTAAACATGAGAAAACTGGCATTATGTTCACATGTTAATGATTAAATAATGAAAGCAAGGAACATATTTTAACAAACCATTATCAAAGAATAAAAAACGTGCTGAGCATTAGAAAGTTTAGTTTTTATAACATTTTTATATAATTTGTAATGCATATTTCTTCTCGTTTATAATAAGTTTAAACTTGAATTGAGAACTCGGTTGTAATTGTGCGTTTAGGACTTAATTGATGGAAAGTAAACGGATAACTAGATATCTATTAAATATTAAAAAGTTCACGCTGCTTTAAAAAAACTTTTAAGTAAACATTCAACTACATAGTAGCAGGGCCTTGTTTGCTCCATGGCACCTGTTGCTGCCTATAATGTTGTAAGGGCGTCTTCATTATTATCATTCCAATAAATGTTTCCATGAAACAGTAACTTTTTGGGTTTTAAGGCTTTAAACACAATAAATAAAGAGAGAAAAACATTTATGGCCTTTTAAATAATCTTTATTGACTTTTAAACAATGACATGTGTAGAAAATAAAAAAAACACAACATTATGTGATATACAGAAAACTTAAATGACCCAAAGCACCATTATGAATATAATGTAATAACACAAATGTTAAACCGATTGCTAGACTGCAGTAATAAAAAAGGCTTTAAAAAATGTCAAACCACTTACAGTAGAATAATTGAAAACTGTTGTATTACATAAAAACGTATGTGCTACTTTAATTATTAATTTTTTGGTAGTTTGTAGAGTCTGTTCGATTTACTTGTTATATTATTGAAGACAAAAATCTCTGCTTTTATAATTCATTGACAGCTCGTGTAGTACCCTGAGTAAATAAAATATATGACTTTAATATACTGAATATTTCGTTTAACCCACTTTCGAGTTGTATTCAAATTATGCTATAATTCTTTTTGAAAACAATTATAGCAATAGAAACAAATGGGAGTCACCTTTAGATAAATGTATAAAAACAAATTATTAATGAAAATAATTAAACTTGTTCCTTGCAGGGTATAAAGCTATGTTTTTAAATTAATGAAATATTTTCCTAAAATTTATCGACAGTAAAATTTAATTTGTTATATAATCTTATAATCGATTTTCAAAAGAGTTGTAACTTAGAATGTCTCGGTTATTGAATGAATATTGTAAGCAAACAGAATAAAATGTTCCGAACAAAATATTATCCTATCTGTTTAGCAATGATTTCGTTCATACGTCATTTGCTTTTAAGGCAATTCGCTACATATTTAATTCATACAAGCATTTTAAATTCAAATGATATTTTTATAGTTATAGATTTTGCAGCAAATAAATAGCTTAATACACTTTAGTTTGTACAATGGTGCTAATGTTGTATTCAATTTACTTATTGACAGTGAATCCATGTTACGATTAACGACTGTTTCTATTTACTAAGTTACTTAAAACAAATTATATCGCATATTGTTTACTTTATTATATGTTCAACTTTCTTTATTCGTTATATCAAATCCTTCATCTGTTATTTTTGATATTTTTCTAGTATATTACTTATACATTTTCTTACATATTTTGTTACTTTATGAGTTTGTTGATAGCATTGACATAAATGCTAATTTTCCTCTTTCCTGAAATAATAATAAAAAAAACCAAGAGACAAAGTTAGCGGCATTGTTCCTTTTTTCTTTACTTGATAACAATGATAGGAATGAGTTCCCTAGATCTTCCATGATAATCGAAGATTTATTTGTAGATTTGTTATACTTTTACGGTGCTGATTTTTTTGATGAGGATATTATATCATTATGACTGTAATGAAAGTCGATACAGTTTTTAAATAATAAATCCTTTTATGAATTGACAGTTAGCCTGTAAAGCTAACCTACTTTGATGTATGTTTTTTTTAACATAAATGTTATTTGATTAATTTATTCACTGTATTACACTCATTTATTTTGATCAATATTTTTTTCTCTAACTGCAGTAACAATTAACATTGATTTTGTTATCAATTTATCACAAAATCATGTAATTTTTTACATGCTTATATAGATATTTGTACACTTTTTATTCATAATAAAAATAAGCAATATACTGCAAATCTTTAAAAATAATTATGTTTTGTGCATCTATAGAATTCAGTGCATTAACTTTTCATTGTAACTATTCGTTCTGTTAATTTGTTCTTTCTAATAATTGTAAATTAAAAACAAATAAAAGAATTATTTGTATGCATTATCATCGTTGAGAAAAATGATGCCTTCGAATATGATTAGCCATTCTCCAATGCGATGATGGAACTAAAAGTACCGTCTGGCGCTTTTTTAATTATCAGTAACAAGAATTTTAGCAATGCGGATTTGAATGCAGTGCATTATTCACAAAACAATAGAAACAACTGAGGTAAATGCAAAAATCAATAAAAACATATGTACACATAAATCGTATTAGACAGACTAAGCATATTTCTGGCTACTTCCAAGCTAAATGTCAGATTACAGTAAGATAAGACTTTACACAACATAAGATGAAATATTGTTTGCTGAAATAGCCTCTTTATAGAATGTGTGATGAATTGTATACAAATTAAAAACTTCATTACTAAACATCATAAAATTAATGAAAGGAAGAAGTTTTACTTCTTTGAGCTGTAGAATAGCAATAATATTCTATTTCTATCCCCTTTATTGTGAAATCAGCACCGCACTGGCAATTTTATTGCTTCTTTTATTGTTTTAGCAAGGAAACTACTTGTGTTTCATATTACATTGTAATGTAACATCCTTGAACAAATTAATTTTGAATGTAATGACAAGTCAAAATATGAGGTTTTTATTAAATGACCAAAATATCCATTAATATCAATGGATGGTAAACACGGCGACCACCGATAACTAAAACAAACATCTTTTTTGTACTGTTATCATGATTTGGGATAAAAAAACATAATAGGGCTTTATGGATATTAAAATTTTATCCAAATTTCTTTTATGTCCAATTTTTATCAGTATAATATTGTAATAACAAATTGTAAAAGCCAAGATAAATATTTTTAGTATTACGTAGAACAGTATGCATAAAAAAGGGAAATACTTAATGTTATTGTAACATAAAAACATATTTAAATAAAACATTCAATTATACCTGAAAATGCTTTAGATACGGTCAATACGGTGTGGTTGATTGTATCCTATAACTGGCACATATGAATCAATATATTTGCAGTAATTTTATATACTAAATTCTCCCAGGGTATAGTTCTTTCATGTATTTTTTTCACCTGGATAATTGATATTTACTTGATTATGAAAGTCTTTAAAACTTATGTGTTAAAGGTTACTTTCTTGAACAGATCATATTGTTTACTTTCAAAAGCAAGAAGATTGCATCTTCTGGAAAATAAATATAATTTTTGTTTTTGCGTAATGTCAATGATACTATAGATAAATATTATACAATTATCGGCTAAGGTGCCATTGAATATGATGTGATATTCACCAGCAGATGACATTTTGACCGAGGCAATAGCCGAGGGCAATATGACCTTCTGGCGGTGATTATCACCATCATAATCAATGACACACTAGTCAATAATTGTTTTATTATATGAATAGGCTACAAGAACTAAAAAGTCACAGAAAGTACAACTTTATACATGTACATCTTTTGTCTGTTTCGTTGAAGCGCGGTAAAAAAGACGCACGTGTATCGCGTGCAACAACTACACAAACGCTACGCATACACAAGTAATTCACGTTTATACTAATCATTGCGGTGTAACTTTTAAATATAATTGTTAGTAATGATATTTTAATCGAGAAATATAACGTTACCATAAAGAACCAAACGCAACAATTTATTTTTAATATAACAGTCTACGGTATATGATCTCAATCTATACTTAGACTGGGAAAATCAAATTCAGCCAGTGAATATGATTCTATAAAAAGTTCTGTGACTACTGTTGGACAAATGAGATTGCAGCTATATTTAGATCATATACTAATGTGTTATAACACATTTGCATGTATACTGAAGTTATCAAATTAAAACATATATTTTCGTATAACATCTTGTAAAGACTTATATACAATACAAAATAATTTAGTCACGAGAAAGTCATTCTTAATATCTGAAAGCGTGAAGTTATTTTCCGGAAATTGTAAACGCCCAAGTGTCCTCTCCTTTGTTTTGGTACGATGCCCTAGGGTGTATCTTGCCTATGTCCCTGGGTCGTATCGGGAGCTGCATTCTGAAAACGTCACTTCCTTTATCTGTTGATAATTATATTTTTATTTCGATTAATATTTCCTTCATAAAATGACCTTGATTTTCATTATTGACAAATTGGATAAAACAATAAATATGACACTGCTGCAAAATGTTTTGGCCATTTGGTGCTGCCTTTTCTGTCATTTGTCAGGCACAAAAGCGTACAATTTAGAAGATAATAGTTATTACAAAGTGGTTGTAGTGATTTATATTTGTTGCACAATAAAACTACTTTAAACCATCAATTATACAAATGTAAAATATAAGAAAATTCGTATTAGAGGTGTTTTGTATTATCGAAATACAAAAGCTTGTATAAAAAGACTTCAATACGCAAAGTACTGATGATTTTAGCATCAAGGTGCAAAGAAATTTGAAGTCATTATCAGTCAGAAATTTGCTATTTCGTGTTCTAATCTAATATAATGTTAAGTTTCACGTGTTTTGTTTTTTAATTTTACAAAATGGGAATGAATTAATTTATTGGCATCTTTTATAATGCGCTACAATTTGTATCTTATTGATTTCTTAATAGAACAAACGTTTTGATAAAGTTTTGTTTGTAAACATTTTATTTGTTCCTAGGCTATCGCAACATAAATTATTTGTAAAATGAACCTTTTAATGACTTATATAATAAATATTCAGAATATTTAGAAACAAAATGCTTCTTAATTGAAAACCATCTCAATCATTTAAGTCGTAAACCAATCTTAACATTAAATCCCATCGCAAGTTATAAACTTGGGGCAACTAGCAATTCAATCATTTTTTAAAATTTTAATAAGCATCAAAATGAATGTTCTGGTGCATTATACAAGAACGCGAGTCTCAACAAATTATTGACAAAAGCTAAAAGACCTCGTTAAAAAGTGTACGTATTCGCTAGGTTTTGAAGCGCATGAGTAAAACCAATGAAATATTACTTCTTATAAATACCAAATACTTGTACATAACATGATATAAAGGCATTCAAATAGAAAAATATGAAATTATGAGTTTATCAAAATGTCAAAGTTTAAATCTATATTTAGGAAACAAATTTGTGGTTCATAAGTAACATAACACATAAGAACATAAGAACAAGTAACTGCACGTTAAAAGATGTAAAATGAAGTATGTCTATTTAAAAATAACAATACATTTAAACAGTTAATATATATTTTATTCACGCAAGTATGAGAATAATTAAACAATCTTTTGTTCTATCAAATTTTAAGAAAACATGGCATTTTGGTAAATGCAATTATAAAGGACTAGCAAACAACAGCAAGCACAACAACACCAACACCATCAACAGCGACGTAACACTACAACCAACACCACAACAAATAACAAAATCACAATCACTGCTAATAATATCAGGAACAGCAGCAATATGAATAAAATTAATCTTTTCAATTGAAAACAATCAGTATGAGTAGAAATTCTAATATTTTCTTATTTTAAGAAAATATTAAAATATAATATATGCTTTATTTAAATAATTTTGCAAACTTCTGTTTACTCACCATGAAAATATCTGAATGTATCAAAATGTATTAGCAAGATAAAACTCAAACTTATTTCTTGACACATGGTTATTTTATTAAGCATATCAGAATGATATATCCTTTGCTGAGTACACAGATCAAAGACTTTAAAGTACTTGAAGCATTGCAGAAGAATAAAGACAAACACAGATATCGGTCTCTCTGGACTGAAGATAAACACATCACCGGGGTTTTATTGCATATCTATATATCCTTGTCTGAATCAAAAATTTTTTTTTAATATCTAGAATTATACATCTTAACATAAATGTTCCAAAAAAGCTTTTTTTTTTATCTTTGGGTCACTTTGCACAATAACAACAACAATCCTGGAAAAACGGAGCGAGAAAATGAACACAGGTTATCAGGTATATATATCATAATATATGTATTGCATTAACAGCTACATTTGGTAACAAAAGGAAAGCAATCTTTGGTTGATAAATCGTCCATATTTATATTAACTCTGACACAAAATCTATTATTGGGAATCATAAAATTCTTCAGAATAATTGAGTTGAAGAAGGTCAACAATCATATACAGATAGAGTTTCCAATATAATGTAATACAATATAAGCTGGAATACGTTTCATCATTTCCGTTTATCGATTTATTGACACTTTATCAGTATCTAGAAATATGACTGGAAGATAATTAACATACAATCCCATTATCTTTTTATAAATAAACATCAATATAATTTCCAGGATTATTTATAATCTTATGGATGTTAATTAAAACAGGTAAGACGTCAAAGACCTTCAACACTAGATTAATGAATCCCTGCTGTAACACGGTAGTTTGCTATTTTAGTTGAGTTATAACTTGATAAGTGATAGCTGATAACTTGAATATTAGGAAACAGGGTAAAATATTCAAGTGCACATACAATTACATAATATTAATAAGAATTGAATTAGGAAATTAGGATTTCAAATAATATATTCAACATTTAAGCAACGGTTTACAAAAACAGATAGATAAGATTAAGAATTTCATAGCATAGGTATGTTAGACCTCTTTAGACCTGTTGTGAAAATAAATTTGTGTTCATTTTAATCATTCATTCTACAAGAAAACTTATATGAAACACACCACGACATACATTACAATATATATTCAGTACTTCAATATCTTACAAATTTAACATTGGTTTGTATCATTTTATCCATATGATAAGTATTTTACAAGGTAAGTAAAAGGATGCCGCTTTAACGAATTGACTTGTTTAGGACAAGTTGACCAAAACTAGGGGACCAGTTAACCAAAAAGTGACGTGTTGACCACAGAACGAGTTTACCTAGGAACACGTGTATCCGACATAAAAAATTCTCACATTATTTGATTCCGTCAATGATATTTATATTTGTTTAAGGTTAACGATCATCAATAATGTGCGTTCTTAAGATTCAAAATAGTCCGCGGCGCTTTATTTCAGGGGAAACATTTAGCTGTAAAATTCTAGACAAAAATATAAAGCAAATGTAATTAATATGAATTATATAACTTCATTAATAATGAAAATATATGGGAAATAAAGTGTATAGACGCAATAACTAATGTCTATTTTCTGTTATTCTATGACCTACAAAGTTTTCCTTTTATATTATACACGAATGAGTGCTTAAATATTTTCCCTACATATAAATTATGTAAAACGTTGTTCTGACATACATATTCAATTTGTATAGAATCATACAGTTGATCAAAACATACATATACAACATTCCATGCTGCGTATCTTATATGGAACTAATTTTGCAATTAAATTAACTTTAAAGAGAATATAACCGCTTCCGTGGTGGAGGGGTTAGAGTCGATGACTTCTAATCCAGTTACCTCTCTGGCGTGTTTTCGATTCCCGGGAGATGCTTTGGTAGTTTAGCGCGGAAGAAGGTAGTATAGTACTTGTGTAACTCTCCAGGAACGATAGTTAGGAAACTACCCGCCTATATGACTGAAATACTGTTGGAAAAAGGCGTTAATGAAACAAACAAACAAATAGATTGTTTATAAAACATTTGACAATTTTATAGGGTGCATTATTTAGAAATAAATATACCATATTGAAGCATTGTGAAATACATCATGATTTCTACAAACACACATTGCCACGAAAGATTGTTCTCTATAAGTTTATACTGTTGATACTGACACAAAAGCAATGATCCCAATAAATTTATACTCAATAACATACTTGAGGTGAAAAGGGGCAAAAATCGGATTTGGAGGAAATCATAATTAGGTTTCCAAAAAAAATATGTACTTGTCATCTGGAAATAGTTAACTGCGTGCAAAGATATAGCCACTATTTTGTTCCATTATTGCAAATCATTTCTTTTACTTATTAACTATACACTGTTTTTAATGGAATGTCAAGGGGATTTCAGCGCAGGATAAACATCATCTATAGATATTACGCAAATTTCAAATTAAAACACATTTTGATTTTTAAATACAGAGTTCTTCTTATATCGGTGCTAGGGAATCTTGCATATATAAATGGCTTTCATAAAGATCCATAATCAAATCGACACATTTTCAATCTTGCGGTGATCTTTCTGGCTTCCATTTTTGACTATTATTTTGTTTAACCATTGACATGATGTTCTTATAAAAGCAAGCGTTTTAATTGTCGCGTTGTGTGTGTTTGAAAAATTATAATTTACATTATGCACTGATTGTATCGAACGGACAAGAAAAAAAAATGAGACCATATTCTAGTGCTAAAGCTCTGTGACATTCTGTCATTTATAATTAATCTTAATACATTTATTAATGAGTATATCTGTATCGGTTTTGCTAGAATACAATTGCAAATAAAAAGTTAATATTTTTATTCAACCTTACATTCATGTAAGCTCTAGCAAGAACAACAACAACAACAACAACAACAACAACAACAGCAGCAGCAGCAGCAGCAGCAGCACAACCACCAGCTAACAAAAAGTAATCTATTAAAGTTGGCTGTTTTGCTATGCGTAACATCTGTTGATGAAATTCTAGACATATATTTAATATAATTAGTTCTGATATGAATGATTATATTGCAAAATATCCTGAAAGATGTCAGAATTGAAATAAGTAGCTTAATATTTTAGACAATTTTTCTCCCTTCTTTTTATAAACCAACCTCTTAAATCAAGGCAATGTGCAAATAATTACTTCATATAAAGATCCTGTAACACAATTTTTTATGGTTTTATATCATAAATATAATGCTCAAATGAAGATTGATCAATATTTTAAATTCCAAAAAGCATAAATTGTAGTAAAGATATAACCGAATTTACATTTCATGTTAATAAAGGGAGGTAATTAGAAATTTATTTTCTTTAAAGTCTAAGTCAAATTCTTCAATAAGAAATGAATGCATATATTGTTATGATTACATATAAAGTGAAAAATATTGCAGTACATATTTTACATATTCTTCGATGTTTTAAGCATAATTATATACATTTATAAAAGTTTACTGAAGTGTGGTAGCAACCTTAATTAAAACATACAGTTGTTAAAACAACAACTGTAAAATTTATCAATAAAAATACTTATAAACACCTATGAAGGTTTTGCTATTAAACCATTTAATTAAAATCTGAAAGAAGGTAGTGTTAAATCTGAAAAAGTTTGATTTTTTGAAAAGATTATATGGTATCTGATAAGTTTTAGAAAATATTGGGCATGGGATTCCCTGTCATATTTTGAAAGACATAATAAACATTATTTTATACATGAATCAATTAGTTTTTTCATTCTACATAAACCCTACTTAAATCAGTATAGTTTGTATTTACTGCCATGATAATTAGCATTTGGATGAACATGACTGGTAATATTTCCATAACATTGATGCACTTAAATGGATTCACATCATTAATCAAGATCTTAAGCTATTTGCTAAAATATCGTACGTATACTTTATCTGGACTATTCTTCTTATTACACATTTACTATAACTTACATTAACTTAACAATAAGTATTTTTGATATATGTATAAATTCACTGTCTTGTATGATTCTAATATTCATATAAAATTCAGGCTTCTTCATGTGCTATGCAGTGGGCACAGAATCCACCATTGTTAGTGCTTTGTTTATTTCTTTTAAGAGATTTCCAAGTTTCTGTGCGGTGATTCTTTCACTAACAAAACCAGACTTCTAAAATATAAGAGTTTGTATCGCCACAGTATTCACCAACAGAAATCTCCCACTTTCCAATCACTTTTCATCAAAAGTGTTTTGAACAATGATCAGTATCAAATTTTCAGCAATTATAAGATGCCAAAACACTCATTTCTAAGAGTAATTGTGCTCGATAATATTGCACATCGAATAGAACGGTTCAAAGAGGTCATTTATTCACTAGAAAGAATACATCACTGTGTATTTCTAGTAGATACAAGAAAAAAAATCAATCACAATATCTGTTCTCCAGTATAATTCCACTGCAGATTCAAATGTTTGATTCGAACGGTTTTAAAAGTATGTCAGCTGGATGTCATAACAGCGTATCTAACATTTTTGATCGATCTAAATGCTTAATTCATTTGCGATTCGACGACATTTGATAACAATTTCAAATTAACTGAGACTATAGTGATTTGAACTTTGCATTTCTACTTTTATTCACTATCATATATACAAGAATAAAAACCAAAGATAGTTAATCTACATGTTATATTGTTTCTTAATTTTAATTTCACATTTCTTTCATAACATGATTCATATTGCAATATTATGGTAACTTATTGTGAAGCATAATATGTCTATAAAAACTCGACAAATACAAGCAAAGGATATGTTGCGGTTTCAGTATGAAAGTCATCTTCATTTACTTTGCCAGAATTGATGATTCATTTTATATCCTTTATACCTCGTATGAGTAAATGCTATTTGCTGCCAAATTGTTAACAGCCAGAATATTAGGTATCAAAAGTAATTTCGTATATTTCCTCCCAATATTAACTTATTGTGATAAGGTAAAGTGAGATATTTAAGTCTAGCACATTATTGGGTTATATTGTTTACAACTAATGCCCTAATTAATCCACAATCTCATCCAACATGTATTACTACATATTCATTAAAGAATTCCAAGTCATTGTGATAAATGGTTGCAGTACACTGACAACCATAGATATATTGTGCACAACGTGTTTTGATAATTTAGTTTTTATCAGCAGAAAAGTTCAAATATTTTTTCCAGGATTTGCATGAACCAGATGATTATTTTCACAAGATTGTCATTTTGTATGTGTAAACGATATCTTTGGGTTTTAGACTTTTTCCACTAATGATCTGATTCTAGTACATATTTGGCTATGTGTGATAATGATACTTTCAAATAAAATGGCATAGAATGAAATATCTTAATACATGACATAATCTACATGTTATTTATCTATGATAATTCAGAATTTAAAGGTATTAGTGTTATCCTGAAAATGGTTGTTTGCAATGTGAGTGATAGTAAGTAAAAGAAAAGTCTATCTTTGAAATCTGTTAAATATTGATTGATATATCCCTACATGCCTGTATCCATTTGTGGAAACACTGAGATTAGAGTCTATTTATAATTAACAAAGGTTAAGAAATTGCTGAAAGAGGAAATACGCTTTCGTTTATCGCCAAAGTTGACGCCATTCAAAGATAGAGTGTTTTTGCGTTGCCAAGTAATTGAATTGCTTTTCATTAATTTAATCAGCTTAACAGATAAATTTGGAAATATTACAAAAGTTTCTGAGCAAGACATTTAAATGGTATGCAGTAACTAATATTTCTATCGAGCTTATTTAGAAAACTATATCATTCACAAACATATGTTCCTATTTGCTTATCTGTTTATTTTATTTTATTTCTAATATTGGTGAGAATTTAAATTGTCAATCAAGCAAACAGCTAAATAGTCTTTTTTTTGGTAGATCTAGACTTTATGTCGAAAAAACACAGTTACGGTCATATGGTGACTTTCCAGTTTACTGGTGAAGGAAAACCTTAGGTACCCTTCAAAGTATGGACGGACATCTGAATAGAACCACTTACATTCCGTGTGATGTTTAGATAGCTTCCTCACATGAAAGAATCCAAATACAAAGTCAACGACCATAACCACTTGGCCACGGACGTCCTTAAAATAGCTTAGTTTCCAAATGATGAGGTGTTGTATTCTTTAATTTTTTTATGTTTTTAATTATACATTTATAAGACCATAAACCTAAATAAGCATCAAGATGTAAATGCTAAGTACAAGATTTATTGATGACAAATTATAAAGAAAAAGACTTAAATTATAAAGCTGCATATTAAAGACATCTAGATCTATTTTGATGTATTATTTGATAAGTGTGTCGCTTACATGGTAAAATACATTGCAAATATTAAATTGACTAAACAGTTTCGACATTGTAATGATTTCACTATAAAGACGTTTTATTCATTTCTGAAAAAAAGAAGCATGACCCATGACTTAACATAGCAAACATGTATGGATGAATTGGCTACTTCCTTACGTCATTAATTCTATGAAGTTATCTATATACGGAATTTTTTGATTATTTAATATGTGTAATGTGGTAATTGTTTATCACCAAACCTGTTTGCAATGCACAGAGGTGTCAGTTGAGGAGTAATTGAAGTTAAGCCTACTAGGCATTCCCTTTTAATGTTTTAGTTGATACTTGCATTTATTGATATAAATTATGCAGTTGTAAAAACTGTATTCTCAGTCAATCGTTATTGCGGCAAGTGTTTGAGGTTCCAATCGTCTTTATAAGACATTACAATTGTGGATATACATTGTAATTATAAGAATATTGATCAAAATAACAAAATATTTTTTTAAGGTTTCACGTATTTAGGATACCAGAGACAATACGGAGCAGAAATTTAGTGTATTTCAATTGTTTATAAGCCTTGTCTCAGAATTGTTTGACTTTCTATCGTACCGAGTGGAATAAAGCAGTCTTCATATCAATTTAAGAAAGACAGTCTCTAAACAATCTAATCATATAAACACTATGTTCATAAAATATTTACATATAAATAAATGGATTACAAACCTTTATTGAGAGAAATTTGTTAGTTCGGAATATTTTACCATCTAAACTTTCTTATAAATTTCTTTCATTGAAAAAATTATATTCTGATACAAAAAAGTCAAGGACTTAAGCTTTACGGCAACGAGGCCAAAATAACAAGAAACTATTAAATGTATTCCTCCGACGAATGTTACAATATTGTAGAGTAAGGTTCTTTTTTCTGTTTAAAGATGATGTGCTCAAACTCAAGGTTGATTGCATAGAAAACATGGAAAAACACTTGTTTCTCAAATACACTTAAATTCCATTAAAACAAATATTAAAATAATTAACAAGACTGAATTGAAAAACAGATGCACCATGGTGACTAGTCGGTATATAAAATCATGTGACATTTGCTACATAGCTTTTACTAATAAGTGAAAGCCACTGATTAAAATTGCATCGTAATGGATGGTGAAGTTTAGTGTTTCAGATGAACATTAAGATATACATGATAAGTGAGGTCTCATTAAAACTAAATCCTTGACTGTTTTCTTTTGCACTGACCATCCTAGTCATTTATAATTTTCATTATCTTTTTGAATGTTCATTTTCTGCCATAAACATGCGATACTAAACAAATATGCTTTTCATCTTAGCTGCGTCAGGTTTTTAAAATACATATATGTATTAAAATGTAAAATTGTTTCAATATGCTAGATTATTTTTTTAATTGAAAAAAAAAGAAGAAGAGGACGAGGAAAAAGGAAGAAGAAAAGAAGAAGAACAACAACAACAAATATAATAAAACTATTTTGTAAATAGCTCAACCTGTCGAGAGATAAAATGAAAATATCCCAAAGCATAAATTGTTTCGACTTTGACCAACACAGGAACAAAGTTATTTAGCTAGAATACAAAATTGTTTGTTGTTATTCTGAACGATTTCATATGTATGGTACTTCTAATAGCCATGGTAAAACGTATTTTTGTATTAAAACTAACAGAAGTAGGATTTTATAATAGAATTTCTGATATTTTGATGTCATTTACTTATCTGTTTTGCAACTTTTATATGAAATGAACAACATCCAATGTACATCAACTTTATTTCTTTTATTTTCTTAAAAGAAAATGCATTTTACTGTAAATACTGCTTTTTTTCATGCGCATTATGCCCCAGAAATGCTCTTATTTAATCTCTTGATTTTTTATGTCCTATTTAAGTTTCAAAAAAGTTACTCATCGGCTTATTACCTGAGCCAACTTATGCTTTTGTTGCCTTTTGGCAACTAGTACATATATAATGACTAAGTTTTTGTACGGAAGTCATATTACTACTTTGTTAATTTTTGCTACTTTTATGAGAATGGTATACATGTTTGTTAAATAAAAAATCTTTGTTAAACTATTTTAAAATATTTTATACTAGGAAGCTGTAAAATATGTATTAGCAATAGACACATAAAGTTGGTTCTTTGTTTTTGTTTGGTTGAGTTAATGCCCAGGTGAATGAAATTGGAAACTGCTGATAAGAGTATGAATGAACATTAAAATTACCAGATCTCATTCCACAATAACGAACATACGAGGGCTGTTCGAAAAGAATTGCTTATTGTCCACTATCTTGTGATCCACTTGAGACACGATAAAAACCAATGCATACCTGTATAGGGTAATTCAATACCTACACAACGGTGATTAAATGTACATGTTAGACTAAGTGTAAGACATAAAATTTGCAATTTAGATACACGCAGTCATTGACCACTGTAGTAAAGATGGTTGGTAGAAGCGTCGACAATAAAGGTGAAATACGGGCTTACATCAAAGCTCGATCAAAACTGGGTTGCTCTTTGAAGCAGTTGATGACTGAACTCTCTACTGCTTATGTACCTTCTTGTGTGTCTTACGACACAGTTAGGCGATGGAAAAAGAAATTTGAGTCTGGTGTAGAGTGCATCAAAAATGCACCAAATCAGGTAGGCCAAAATCTGCATCTCGTAACGAAATCGTTTCCAAAATAAAGGATATCATTGAAGGAGATGCCAGATTTACAGTTCGTGATATTGCACGTAAGGTAGGCATATCACTATCAACGGTTCATTCTATTTTGAAGAAGCATTTGAAAGTCAGAAAGATTTCTGCTAGATGGGTGCTACATCTGATGACCGATGAGCAAAAGAGGCAACGGCTAAGGTGGCCAAAAAGCTGCTTCAAATGTTTCCAAAATATGACAAAACATTTTGCCAATGTCGTCACATGTGATGAAACTTGGGTTCATTATTTTGAGCCCGTCAGAAAAGTTAGCAACAAAATCTGGGCCACTAAACACAACAAACGCCCAATAAGTGCCAAACGGTCTTTGAGTGCAAAGAAGGTTTTGTATGCAGTTTTCTTCTCTGTTGAAGGAGTCGCAATTAAAGTGCCGGTGAAAAAGGACAAAAGTATCAAGAGTTAGTAGTACTTAAGAAACTGAAAAAGTGTTATAAGAGAAGTATTATACGCCCTGTCACTGGTTTTAAGCATATCCGTCTTCTGCATGACAATGTCCCCGCTCAAACCTCCGCAATAGTTTCGTTTTGTTTTTGAAAAAAGAAAAAGTAACTGTTTTGCCTCACCCCCGTATTCTCCAAACCTTGCCGCATGTGATTTTCTTTTGTTTCCGAAATTGAAATCCTTCCTTCCTGGGCGGAAATACAAATCCCGACAGCCACTTGGATCTGTCATTCATCAGTACCTTATTACTGTCTCCAAATCAGCGTACCGTCAAGCCTTCAAGAAGTGGATACGTAGGCTGAAACTTTGCATTTCTAGCCATGGGAAGTACTTCGAGGGCATGAAATTAACACTTTTGAGCTACTTTGAAGTCTCCAGATAGAAATAAGCAATATATTTCAAACATCCCTCGTATAACGTCTCAAGTATGTTTGTTTCTATTTTATGTAGCGACGATTTCTACATTACTTCAAAATTAAAGAAAAAAAAATAACATTTTCTTTTGCAGGACATTGAATGTGTTCAGAACGTATTTGAAACTATTAAAAATTAACTTACATCAGACTGATATTCTTGTAAATTACGGTTCTGTTTTATAACCTATCGGTATGATAAAATTTGCAAATGATTATTATTCTTTTTCAATTTCCCGAAATGATAAATGTACTTCTTTAAGTACAGGTAAAAATATTTCATTTGAAAATAATGACTAAAAAGGATTAAAACCGTATAATTTTATGTTTATCTGGTATGTTAAGTATGAAAAAGATGATTTCATAATCTTTAACATCAAAGATCATTTATTAATGAAGAACATATTTTCTACTTACCACTTTTTCAGTTGAAATCATTTACCTGTGTTAATCTGTGCATTGTTTAATTTGTATTAGGCACAAGAGAATAACTGAATTTGAATTATGTTGTTTAAGCAAGGACAAACATGACACTAGCTTCTTCATAAAGACACAACACACGAGAGGAGAGCTAAACTCAGAGAATGTTGTATGTTTTTGTCTTTAACTGATCATGCAGTAAACGCTACCAAACTATCAACACCTTATAGATAGTGTGCCTCCTGTTTGTAATATGACTATTATATGTGATGAACGCTTTCAACTATTGCTGTCTGCATCATTTCACAAGAGCTATGCTAGCACTTGATCAGGAAATTAAACACTTAGAGAATGAAACACAAACAATTACAACCGTACTTTAACTTAAAGAGGTGCTGGAACTTGAGTAAAGAAAACTCTACAAATTCTGATGAAAGTATATAACACAATTAAAATAACTTGTCTCGCATTAATTAATGATAAAAGCTTAGCAAAGCATCGATGGTTAGTAACCCATAACAAATGAGTAAAAAGTAGTTATTTAATTTCACATTTGAACACATGTTTACCTGTATACTGGTTACACTGAGCAATAGTTTTTTTGCAGGAAATTTAAGCTGTATATTTCTAGATTAGCAAATATATTTAAAGAAAATAAATAGAAAAATGAAAACACAGTTTAATTAAAATGTGTTTCGTAGAGCATTCAATAAATTTGATAATTTAAATCCTACTTAAAATTCATTTTCTGAGCAGGTGCATGTCATATGACTTTTTTTGTCAAAATATTTAATTATTCGAAAAATTAAATATTCAAGTAAGGATTTAGAGACAAATTTATGCATGATGTATATACAAAATGTATACGAGGTAACTGTTTCTGATTTTTTTCTTTATTATGTTTACGGCACATACATGTATATAACCGCGACACCATGCGCATTATAAAACTTTCTAAAATGACGCGTTTATAAAAACATCTGACTCCAATTTTCATGAGGTTGAAGGACACTGTTTTGTTCCAATTCTTTTATAACTTACACTTGAAATCGGAGTTCTATATGAAAATACTTGCTAAAGTAGTGGCCGTAGAAGGGAAACCAAACCTCTATCAGGTAATAAATCATTCGAAGGTAGATAATCATGCAGGTAATATAAATCCATCATACATGAATACATTACTATATCATTGACATCGGTTTTTTTAAATACCTTATGTTGTGTTGAAACAATATTGCTTAAAAAATGATTATTATCTGGCCTTCGTGTTAGAAGGCGTGAACGATACATACCACTATTGTTTATTAACAGGTTTCAGAGAACCTTTAATAGTGGTTTTGGGCGCTCGTAAAGATTTTCATTTTAGTTTACCTTGTAAGCTAAAAGTATTCTGCAAAAAATAAATCGCTGTTGGTCGTCGTACTTTGTTATCCAAAATTCTAACGTTTAAATAAAGGATGGATTTCACAGGAATGTTTCTCAGGTGACTGTCTACGTGGAATGAAGAATACATGTATGGAAATGAAAAATACAGGTATTTGATAAATAATGCAGAGAGGATAAAATTAGTACACCCAATATGATCCTATTATTTGTTGCATTAAACATGCTTTGTTTTCTTTTTATAGCAATTAATCTTAGGTTTCTGTGCTATTTTAAGTTAGGATAACAGGTCTTTACTGTGCGCTAATTTATATCTTCAACATCATTATTCAAATATGTTTGCATTGCCATGGTTATACATATTAACACATTTTAATAGATAGAATTCCGAACAGGGAGAAATTAAAATTAATAAAATTCCTGATAATTTGTGATAACAAATAACCTGTAATCATTCTTTTTAATTTAGATAAAGTGATTTTGTTTACTTGTCCGTGTAAAAGAATACTTACATTCTTCTTATAAATCTATATAAATAAACCAGAATTATAAACAGTATCATTTGAATTTCAAAATGATTTCATATTTTTCGTCCATTGACAAGAATATCAGATGTTATCTGATATTCTAGTCAACTATTAACATCAATGATTTTTCATACTTATAAACCAACTTATATAGATTGCCCTTTTCGTTTAAGTAGTTATTTATTCAGCCATTTGATACCGCAAAAAGTCATAAATAGCATTAGCACTGTTGTTGCAGTTACTTTGTTTCGAAATGTTTTAAGCTAAAACAATATCGCATACTTTCAATGCTTAATTCCTTTTAACAAGATTGCTGCAGATATCATTGTTAAGATAGAAAAATAAACAACAATGACTGTGCTTGTTACTGCAAATATATCATTTTACGTACGAAATTGTCGAAACAAGGGGAAATATTTCACAAAAACAATGATGTATATTAAAGGTTCATATTAATTCAAGAATGGGAGTAATGGCCATGGCTCACATAACTTGACATTTTTTCTCTACAAAATTGCAACAGTAAAGGTTGTGCGAAATGCCGGTGCGGCAGTCAATAAATGTACCTCAAATAATATCATAAAGATTTATTTTCCGTGTAATCTGTTCAAGCCTTTAGTGTTTTAATAAACCAGTGAATAATTATTAATATGTTGTACATAATTTATTTTAATTTGCACCGTGAGCATGTTAAATATCTAAAAATGTAAATGTAACGATGGTTGTTGTAAACTTAGATAGATACAAGCTCATTTTCATTGCCCATACAGTTCATACAGTTTGCTTATACTAATTTTATTGACTTGTTTTGAAACGTTAACTTGTTTGCTAATTGAAACACATGGACAGAGTAATTATAAAAACATAAAAGGATTAATGCCATAGACTCAAAGTATTTAATGTTTGTCTAGCATGTTAAGTGTAAAATCTCATCATTAAAAGATAATTCCTCAAAACAAATCTAAGCTCAGTATGTGTATCATCAAAGAACATATACGTTATAATGGAAACCATTATATAACCTAACCCTTTTTACTATGAAACATGTACCCACTTGTGTGCACTGTTACACTAAGACGTTTAATGATAGATACCAATGGTTACAATGTAAGATGTTGTATCTTGAACTACATTGTACAACACCATTGAATTGCAAAACTATATTGGTTCTTAATCTGAAATATTTACACTTAGAGAGGTGCTAGAACCTTAGGTAATAAAATAGACAATTTTTAAGGATACTTAGTAGTCACTTCAAAAATATACCTCTCATTAATTAATGAATGAATGAATTAATTAATTAATTAAGTATTTAATTAATTAATTAATTAATTAATTGAAATGAAAAAATAAAACATCATTTAAGCTTTGTAAATAACAACATATAACAAGTGATGAAACGGCACATTTTTGATTTCCCAATTTGAAAACGCTTGTGATCTGGTAAATTATAGTACAATGATATTGGTATGAAATTTAAATTAATTAATATATTAATTACATTTCCAATGTAATTAATACAGGAGAAACATTTTGTTAATGACAATCTACAATGAAATAAGTTAGAACAGAAATAAGATTTTAAAATTATAGATTTACAAATATCGAATATCTAGCTGACGAGTAAGGCCATACAACTTATTAAAAACAATGTTGACAAATGTTTGAGAGAACAGATAATAATTCTGTTAAGCATGTCCTTTAAAATTTTAATAATACTTTACCCCTATCACGCTTTATTTCTTATGATTTCTTATACGGCTTTTACTGGTACAATGTTGATGTAGGCAGACACATTTGACATCAACTTACATAGGGTAAAGCAAAATATTATATTTTTGTCTCATTTGTAGAAATAACAACAAATAGGGTAAAAAGCCCGTTTCTTCTTTAGTTAGTTTGCTCAAGATAGCATTAATTTACAATTTACAAAAGAATTATTGGAAATTTTAACGATGAGAACTGAATGAATAACCTAAATTCAGAATTGTTTATGCCATATAAATGATTCATTAATCAGAGATGCCACATCAATACAAAAAACAACGATCTGCTGCTTATGTTTAATGAAATTAACGGGAATCTAAGAAGGGATTATAGAGCTGTGACACTAAACAGTCGCAATAACTTCTCTTCACATAAACTTTGTCGTTTAAAGCGACATGTCTCCAGATGAGCAAATCAAACCTGTGCTCAGATTTCAAGAAATATTAAATTTATACAAATAATAAATTACACGTTATATGTGCGATTAATGTATTTTGCAGTATTTATCACCATATTTATGTAAATTACTTTCTTTTTTCGCTTCACAATATTTTACACTTCAATTCATTTTTTAAAATTTTTATGCTGCTGTAATATTAAACCGCTCTCTCTAAGTCTTACAGTTTTTGTCCCGGTAAAAATCAATATCGACACAATTGACATTTTGGTACCTCAGTAACTGGAGAATAAGTATCGGCTAGAAATGATTACGATTAAGACATGCATCCGTAATAAAACACGAAAATAATACCGTGTGTGGTCATGCAATTATTTATAAATATTTTAAGATATGGATACACGCAGAGTCACCAGGAAACATTCCCCATAAAATGTTTTATCTTACTCTTTGAAATCAAACATAAATTAAAGAACACGTCAAGTCAACAGATAGCTGATATCACAGGATATAAAGCATACATGTCAATCATGCCACAGACAGTATATCAATCCTATATCAGGTAATGCATCTTTCGTAGATAAACCACCGTGCAGGTCGCAGCGATACATCTATTTTATATGCTCAATGTACTCAAATATGATAAACCTCAATCTTTGTATCTCATGTGAAACACTTTTTGTTGTAACGTTATTACCTAAATATTATGTAGTTTTTTAAGTGGTCAGGGCTTTTAACAAATACTAATTATAATAACCTTATTATAACTTTACATTTTTAGCCATATTTATGATTTATTTTATTTGTATTAACCCTGAAATTATAACAGAAGTATGTCAAAATTATGATGGGTATTAAAATCATAGTTTTCACTGAAAACGTACATGATGATCTTTGTTGACATATTGTATTTGTCTTGATTCGGGTTCTACTAGACAATATCTCACAATCAAGTTTCATTTGATATACCTGATACAATCTCATACTTTTATTTAGTATTACACGTTGTCTTCTTTGTCGTGATTAATATTTCCGAGGGATCACTTTGTTTCCAGATTGTGATATACTCACATACAAAACCACATTTTATCACCGTGGGTAAGCATCTTTGGTAATGTGACCACAAAAGTCAACGTACACGGCCAAAAAAGCTCGGCTGAGGGGAGTTTTTTTAGTGATTATTTTGCTGTTCAGCCGATGTAAATTATGCTACATAGCCTACCGACTGCGACAGTTCTAATGTTTTCTAAAAATGTGTTTAGTTTTGCATAACGTATTGTATTTTATTAGAACATTCAAACAATATTTGCAAATTGTCGATGACAACGTACACACTATTGTGTAAAAGTGTTCAACTTGATGAAAACTTAATAAACGATACGCATGTCAGATCTACATAAAATTTCAGGTCTTTAAATATATAAGAAAATGTTTTGACGAAAACAGAACTGGTTTCCTGCTGTAATTTTTTTGTATTTATTTAAAAATTGACCAACTTACAGAAATGTCAACGTACACATACAGTCTAGAAAATGTCAACGTCACAATTTAGTTTGATGGTGGTCTTACTTCGGAGTAGGTTGCTTTTTCTAACAAAAGCTAGTTGGCTTTCTATTTAGATTTACTGGTTCGTTTGAGGGACACAAATCAGCTGTCTGATTCATTATTCGAAACGTTTAGAAACCTATATTTATAGATAGTTTTGAAACATATGATCACAACCGTATTACATGTAGTAAATGCTGTAACCGTATGAACTCTTTGATTTCAGTGAGCTATTTTCCTATCATTATTGAAGAGTTACTCATTGACAAATATTAATGTTTTTGTTTTGTCAAACATGATTTCTACTTGATTTTATAAATATTGACACCGTTTAAGTTTGTTTTTCTCAGCACTGATATATTGCTTTTTATTCAATTAATCTATATTCTGTTCTGTACGAAGCAGATTTTGAGATTCCATTTTTATAACAAAGATAACATCAGGCATAATACAAATATTTTAGTTAAAATACCAGGCAAAGCTTTATTGTTTTAGTAATTAAAGACGATTTCGGGAGTATTCATAAAAAAAATGTAGACTAGAGTTTTGGGAATTTTTAAGCTTTTTAGAATGAAAAAAGATACTTATTTCCAAATTCATCATATTCTTTATAAATACATGAAGACTTTCATTATTCTATCTTTATTGCATTCAAAGAATATGTTTGTACAGTAGTTTTTCAAGATCTTAAGTTTAATAGCACAAATGCATCTTTAAAATAATCGTTCCTAGATTATTGGTATGTTAATTATGAACTTAATAACGAGATGATGATAATTGTAATTACAAACGGCTATGTTCATAATATATATTTTCAAAGAGATTATATCAATGAGAACCATACTTTACATCACTTTTAAGTTGTAGTTATGTGTACAGGAACCTTAGTGCATTCTTCATTTATGATAAAATTGCGTACAATGAATTAGTTAAAGTAGTTATAATGAGATATAAGCGAGGCCATATCTAAAGCATAGATTTTACTGAAAACAAAATGTTAACGAACAAAGCGTTTAACTGCTAAGTGTATTGTTTAAATAAATAATTCGTTAATCAAAAAACACTATGTCTGAATCTGCGATAAGAAACTTTATATGAACATAAGCAATGTATTTTACTTATCATAGAAAACATTTCTAGACAATTTCCTTTAAAACCTGACTTAATCAATCTGAGTATGCAATTTTACATTTGTTTTCACATTTCTTCGATTTTTATTTTCCATAGGCAATAGCGAAACTGAAATGAGTTCTTTTGATAAATATTGAAACACTTTTTTTTGCTTTGCCCGAACCAACTTTGCAAAATGTAATTTTCCCATGCATTTCTCAATTATATTTTACAAATTAATACATGTCTTAATTCGAATAAAAATTTCAAATGTTTAATAAAATTTGTGTAATAAAAACTAAGAGACATTTCTTATCACATTTCAATTAGCAAAATGAAGTTATTCTCATGTTTTGCAATTGAAAGTCAAAGTAATGTATACCACCTAAATTGTCACTTGACGTAGACGGACAAGAACATGAATATTTAGTTAGATAGGATTCCTGCTTTAAAGCAATCAGGCAGTGTGTTTAAAACACAGAAACTAAGATATAATAACAGTAACATATACCTAGCAGTTTTCAAAGCATGTTTAATTTCAAATGCCATGAAGTAACAAATAAACGATATAACCGGAATTTGAAACAATAGTAATAAATACATGGTAAGCATACTCATACAAGTTGTTAATTATTGATGATATAAAATTGATTTAAAACTTATATGAACAAAGTGATACGAGTACCACTTAATTAATTTGTTTATATTTTTTACAAAAATATCTTGGTGACTAAAAGAAATAAAATTTATCTATATTAATTTTCTTACTCAAAATAACAGTAGGAAGATTCAATGCAATGAATTAATTTTACAATTATTTACATAGGAAATTGGGGCGGAAATACAACCACCATTGCAATAGCTGGTTCAAATCAATATGTACTATGTAACGAGACCTTTCACCTCTGCTACATCTGCTACACATTCCAAGCACTTGAACTGGAAATTAAGCACTTAAACAATCAAACAAAAATATTACTGTTGTCCTTTTATCCATAATGATGTGCAAGAACTTGATAACAATAAAGCAGACATTGAAGGTTAATCAAGCACATAAAGTTTATCAATCAATTTTTACATGCTTTAAAACTACAGTAAACTCCGCTTATAACGAACTCATTGGGACATTTAAAATCTGTTCCTTATATCCGTAGTTCCTTGTAAGCATATAGCGAATTAGTTCCTTGTATCAGGAGTTTTTATAGCGAACAGATTTACATATAACGAACTGATTGTTTACCATTGTCCGCCATTTTGAAGAGCATTTGATTAAGAAATATTAGTCATATACGTCTATTTTAGACACAATACCCGAGAGCGTACTTTTTGGAATTTAAATAATTGCTATTCCAGTTTAAGATTTACTCCCTATGTCAATTTCTCATAAAATATAATATTTTGTTTCTAAACTCTTTTCGTTTGCTTTCCATGATTGAGAATAAACAAGATTTTGAATATCTTCTATTATAATTTAAGGGTGACTTTTACTTATGGAAGATGAAGATTTCTTTTCATTTAAATCAAGCGTACATTGCAGATTGCAAGCATGCGTGATTATGTTGAAAACCGATTATAAATTATTATAATTATTTTACTCGATCAAATCTATAAACGGAAAGAAAAAAATAACCGTTTTATCTTGGTGAAAAGAGCTCATGCTAAAAATATCCTAAATAGAAAGCTATACAAATTCATTTTAATAGATGTATTGAAGTTCATACAACGATAAACGGTACGGTACATTCGGCCGAGTTTTAATCCGTGCCAATGAAAACGAAAGTCTATTTACGGATAGCCAATATTTTGGAGTTCGTTATAAAAGTGTAATTTTCTGTACTTTTAACAAGATTGGGACTAAGAAATGAGTTCATTATAAGCGATAATTCCCTATAACCG
Organism: Ruditapes philippinarum; assembly: GCF_026571515.1. Lineage (NCBI taxonomy): Eukaryota > Metazoa > Mollusca > Bivalvia > Venerida > Veneridae > Ruditapes > Ruditapes philippinarum. The sequence goes on along the minus strand of NW_026862770.1, from coordinate 48,197 downwards.
TGTTCGCTATAACCATATTTTTTTATATTAAATAAAGAAGGGCAAAATTCGGGCCAAAATAAATTGTTCCCTATAACCGGAAGTTCGCTATAACCGTGTTCGCTATAAGTGAAGTTTACTGTACTAAGTTAATCAAGCAAAACTACAGAGCATTGTTCTAAAGTTTGCAACGCATTATGTATTTATAGTGATGTATAAAGCTCTACATAATGAAGATAGATAAGTCTTATAGTATTCCGTACTAACTTGATTAAATGAAATGCATGGAACATATCCTAATAGTGCGGTTTTGGTAAAAATCGTGTTGTGCCTTTATATTGATCATTATTTGGAAAAAGGAAATTTGTTTGAAAAATGGCCTTTATGCGGACGAAGTCCGTCTGTTATCAGTTTGGCTTCCTTTTGAATTAACAGGAAAGGACTGAATATAAGAAGAATTTTCATTGGTCATTTTAAAATTACAAACTGAAATTGGTAAATCTCATTTGTCATTTTAAAATATAAAGTAAAGGGTAGTTCTAACCATTCTAACATAAGAATTTAAGGGCAGCTTTCGAGATAGTTTTGCCACTATAAAACTAAGTTTAAATGGTAGTTAAAGATAAATTGTACTTGAATAAGGATAGTTCATTAACTTTTTAGTTTATTTGTAAATGATTGCAAACTTTATAATGTAAAAACAAGTAAAAGTGACACCTAAAATAGAAGTATTCGTAGTTTGAAAAATAATCAATAACAATATGGTATAATTTAATTTTAATGTTTACAAAATGGTTATTCTTTTTAGCTACAGGAAGTATTTATTATGTCATTTGAAAACTTGGAAATAACAAAATTTTGCATGTTAACCAGTATTACTTCGACCAAGTATCTTTTTGACTAATACTTCTTCGTTAATTCTAGTTTTAATTACGTATACATTTAAGCTGTTCTAATTATGAATATCATTAAAATACTTATTTGGACGAAAATAATTCATATTAGTTGTTTTTATTATAATGTTAAAAGATACTGCTATACTTGTTGTAATATGTATTAGTATGTGGAATCAAAACCAATACATTTCATTACGAAATAGAAAAAAAAACTTTGTAAATATATACTGTATGAAAAGTTGTTAACAGTTTTAATGTAGTACTTATTTGTTGTTGATGTACGAATATTGTAATGTGTGTTTTCCTAAATGAATACGTTTAGTGTAAGTTTGCAATTTCTAATACAATAATAAACGATCAATTTTTAACACCTAATTTCTTTCACTAATCATTATTGTGAACCAACCAAAATTCGCCTACAATAAGAAGTGATTTTGGGAATATATACACGTGCTATTTCATTTCAACGTGTTTAAAGTGTGTGTCAATCTTAAGCAATATTATGTTTGTCAATAACAGTTATTCATGAAACAAATTAAACATCTCCACGAAACTATTTTCCAAGACCAAATAAGCCATCAACTTTCTTCAATTGCACATAGGAGCACTTTAATGGTTTGCTATAAGCTATCATCATTTTTACATACATTCAATTCTTTCTTGGAAAATCCTATTTTAAATCTCGAGGGGTGTAAAATTTGTTTTCATTATACCCATGGTGAGTATAAACGTTTTCTTTTCGAGACATCTAAGATAAAACATATACAATAGATATACAAAAACGACATGAAATTGACAAAGTAAGGTGAAATGATAAGGTGAAGTGATAAGATATAACTATTACACGAAGCAAAAACGTTATACTGCTTTTGGGATATAAATGTTTCCTAGCATCTTGCGAACACAATCAACTAAAACTAATCATCTCGATGAACATTTATCTGTGAGCATTATAATACTATTCAACTTCTAATAAATAAGCTGCGTCCATATTTTTAATCTGCAAAGAAAAATATGAAAACAAAATGCTTGATTTGTTAAGAATATTTTCTCTTCTCTTTCATTCTTGTTAGTTTGTTATTAATGTTTCTTAAAATAAGAACGATTACTCATGTATTTATGTTTCTATTTTGCCCTACATAATTATAAAACTTCGAAAAACAATATTAAAGAAGCTGTAATTCTATCATCGAAATAATACAATACACTAGTCAGTTATCTCATGTATAAATACCTCGTAACATTAGGTAATCAATTCAAAAACCACCTATTTCTTCTAATGATTCTGAAGTTACAATGGTTAGTACTATAAACTTCAAATTTTAAAATTTCTTTTGACTTCCCAAAATCGATTGTGCAAAATACTTTTCAACGCATACCAAATTTACAAAGCAAAAAGATTTTGGCACCATACTAAGGTCAAGAATGTAATATAAATGCTAAAATTGGCTCATCAGTATCAATATGTAACTTCATTACAAATAAAGTCAGTTGTCACTCTTCAGCAAATAATGATTATAATGATGAAGTTTTTTAAGCAGCCATGTTTTGGATTAACTATTCATTAGTTATTATTGAAGTAAAAAGATTCTTTGGCAGTATACGCGTCAAATAAGAGTGAGGTGTGTGGGGCTAGAACCCATTATCTTCCATGAGGTCTCGTGGGTGTAAGCACTGTTTAATAAAACTTAATTTCAAAAATTGACCTTCCGAATTATTTGCTTATAAAGAAAATAAGGAAAATGTTTGTATTTGTGTTTCTTATACTGACAATTATATTATGCCTTTAAAGTAGAAATAAGTAAATCTATAACGAGAATGCCTTTAAAAGCTCAGCTTTCGGACTGTATCCATGTTTGTATTGTGTACATTATTACTGCTATTATCTGTATAGATACTGTGAATTTGTTCGAAATAAACTATGTTTAAACTAAGTAGAAATAGAGATTTTAAAACAGATAGAGCTGATTTCAATTGGTAGACTTTTGACATCAATGGATATCAAATGTGACGGACATCAATTCTTATCTCCCTAATGCGACATCAATGGCGCCATTAAAGCAGGCATATAATTGACAAAAAAAGTGATATGACACTTTTGACATGCTAAACCTATATCATTTATTTGTTGTGACATTTTATGTTTCTTCTGTTTAATTGTGCTCTCTTTAGAAGCGTTATATGTTATGGCAAAGCGCATGATAAAATACAGAAATCTTAAGACAAACGGTATGTTGTTGTCATAAAAATTCAGATAAAAATCAAATGCTTGTGTAATGGATTCGATGTGAGTAAAATTTATCTCTGTTATGTAAGTGGTATCAACATAGTGGCCAGTTAAAGTACATTGTATAATCAATAAAGTTGTTTTTGCAAAATATGCTAACAGCAGCTTATGTCATTAACCTTAAAAAGAAACTATAAAAAGAAGTTTAATCTTTGTTACTTTATAAAATAAATACAAAGCAAATGTAATGAAATAGTAACCAGGACCGAAGTGAGTAACTGTTGTTCTTTTATAAATAGTACCATTATCTCATTTATTTGATAAGATATATTACAAAACTGGATAGACTGTTTGTTAAATATTATAACGATATCTTTTCATATATTGTGTAGAAAATAAAATAACTAGTATCATTTATATCATTAAAAGTGTTACCCTTATGTTTTTGGATAGTAATTATGTCAACAAACATGTCAACAGAAAGTTATTTAAACATGTAAACAACAGTATTTTAGATTTCCATTAATGTCTGATTTTAATATCATTATATGTAAATTCATTATGAAGGGAACATAATTTCAGCTTATATCAATATTAGTGTTTCGGACGTGCTTTAAATTAGTTAACAAAGTAATAAGATTAAAAGGGAAGTTATTCTAAAAACACTGGTTTCAGACACTGTATTATCTTTATAAAAGTCCTTAAAGACTCTAAATCAAGAGCAGCTTGACCATTTAGCTGTCAATTTCATTTCATAGCAGGCATGTAATAATTATGTTTCTAGGTTGTATATAAGAGAACCTCAAGAGGAGTATATATGTAAAAACTATCTTGATCGGCATACGGTATGTATTCAAGTACATCGTCTTTTATCATTTTGCATTATAGAACAAGTAGTTTGATAATTTTATTATATAAGCATAGCAGACATTAAGCTTAGAGACTTTAAGAGATAGGCATACATGAATGTAATATGGCAATTTATAAACTGAGAAAAAGCCAACCAGTTGTACTAAACATTTCACAACCTGTAATTATAATACCTTCACTTTTGAATATAAGACGAGAAGAAATTCCCTTGCTATCATATTTTTTTGGAAAATATATAAATTTTTTGTTCATCCTGTGCAAACATTAGTAAATATAATTCGTTCCATAGCCTTATGGTCGATTTTCGAAAGAGTTGTAACATAGAATGTCTCTGTTATTAAATACACATGGCTTTTTATATACAATAAGTGAGAATATTTCTATTTTTACTCAATATCTGTTATGAATAAATTAATCTTTTTCGTTTGTGCAATTAAATGAAGACATTATTTTCATATTGCCTAGATTTAAAAGGTTGGCCTATGAAAAGAAGGGTGAAAAACAATCAAGAAATAAAGATTTCTTATTTCAAGTCTGACATCTTTCCGAGGATATTTCGCAGTATAATCATTCATAACAAGAACCATTAAGCATATGTTTGGAATTTCACTAACAGATGCCGCGCGTAGCAAAGCAAGCCAACTTCAATGAGCTTGTTTTTGTTTACTGGTGCGGCTGCTGGTGGTGGTGATGATGTTGGTGTTGTTATTGCTTACATGTATGTAACGTTGAATATATGCAATATAAAACTGCGAATGTTTTGTAGCAGAAATGATATGATACAGACACACTTATTATGAACTGATTATAACTTATTATAAATGACTGAATCTTACAGACCTTGAGCACAAGAATATTGTTCTTAAAAAAGTTTGTATTTTCTTGTCAATTCGATATCATCAGTACATAATGTAAAATGTTTGAAACCCACACAATGCGACAATTTACAAAGCCCGCTTTGAAATGAAAATCATTCACATGGTAATATGAAATACCAAATAGTTCACAATGAAAGCCATCATTAAAGATCGTTGAACAACGCAAGACTGATATTGTGGCAGACTCGATTTGAAAAAAAAACCTGTTCATGGACGGCATTTATATATGCAATATTTCGTAGCACCAATTTAAGCAGAACTCAGAATTTTAACATTATGATGTGTTTTAATTCTTGAATTTAAAGAACGTTTATATCGGATGACATTTATACTGCACTTAAACGTTTAAGGAGGACAAAGGCTTAAAATATATCACATTACTGTTTACTTAACAAATCTTAATCTGTGTAAGTAGATGCTGTTTGAAAATACTATGATGGTTATTATTAAAAGCGAACCGAATAAAGCTAGGCTTATTGATATATTATTATTTATATGCAGTTATGGAATAGTATAGAAGATATTTTTCCTTGGTTTATACAAAATTTAATTTAGTTATTTTAGTTCGATTGTCTAAGAATATATTAGTTTATGGACACACTTTCGAATTCGTTCCTGGAACTAACTGAGCAATGAGTATTTCTTGCTCAAGGAAACAAAGGCTTGGCCCTGACGGGGTTTGAACCCAGGAATATATTTCTTTGCATCTAAATTTTTCTCGATTATTTCCCGCTATTCAAATAGGCGGCTCTTTTTCACCTAAATTACTTTACTGGGTATGATTATATTGGAAGCATTGTTTTTGTGTCATTATCAAATAATCAAATAATAAATAACATGATTGATTGGGTTCTACGTCACACCGACAGAGAATAGGTCATATGGCAACATTCCAGCTTTACTGGTGGAGGAAGACCTCAGGTGCCTTTCCGTGCATTATTTCTGGAAAGAACGGGCACATGAATAGAGCCACCGACGTTCCGTAAGCTAGCTGGATAGCTTTCTTTATATAAGTATCAAAAACCCCTGTTGGTATTTAACCCACAACGGTGAAGGGTAAGTGGTTTGAAGAAAACGACCCTAACCACTAGGCCACGGACACCAAATAAGATTAATAATACAAAACAGAAAATATACATTAGTTATTGTGTCTTAACACTTTATTTCCGTTATAATTATTTTAATTATTAAATAATTTATATAATATGTATAATTTATTTTTGCCTTAAAATTTATTAAACTTAAAAAGTATTTTAGTCAAATATAGCGTCACAGACTTTTTTGAATCTTTTGTAGGCGAAAATTATTGATGATCGTAAACCTTAATTATAACCTTAATAATATTAATATGCTAGACAGAATCAAAAGATGTGAGCGTTTATTATGTCGGATAAGCTTGTCCTTAGGTGACCTCGTCAGTTGGTCAACACCAAAAACCTTTTTGGTTAACTCGTTCACTTTTGGTCAACTCGTCCTAAACAAGTAAGTACAGTACTTAATATCATATTGAGGAAATAAAATCACAAAAAAACAATGTAACAGTTGTGAGATATTACAATATTGATAATTTACAGTACTGAAAATATATTATAATGTCTGTCGTGGTTTGTTTCATAGAATTTTTGTTCTTGGAGAAAGAATAATAAAAATGGAGAGAAATATATCTTTACAAAACGTCTTAAGTTACACTAACATACTTACATATGAATTTGTTTTACCTTATTTATATGTTTTGTAAATCCTAAGCATTTCTCCTAGTATTCAGGTAATCCGCTGGATATTACTAGACTCGTAAAGCAAAGTACAGTCTTTTAATCAAGTGTCGAAGGTCTTTGACTTCGGATCACTATAAAATATCTTGCCTGTTTTAATAACGAATTAAATTGTAAACGATCGGTCCTGGAAATAACATTGATGTTTATTCATAAAAGATAATGGGATTGTATTATGGTTATTATCTTCAAGTCATGTTGGTATTTCTTGATACTGATTTAGTGTCAATAAATCAATAAATGGAATGGAAAATTAGTAATAAACAGTATTTCAATCTATTATCGCATGGTTTGGAACTTTTCCTTTGTTCTTACTAACCCATTATACTCAGTACATTTCAATGAGCATTTGAAAAACTGTATTGATATATAACAGTACAGTTTTTTCATTGATTCATATAGGAAAAAAACTCGACTGTTATATATCGGTTGAGTTTTTTTCGCACCTTGTATATATCAATGCAGTTTTTTTTCCAAACGACCATTCCCAGTAGCATATAAAAAATGGGGAATCAATAAAATAAAATAAAATAAATATATAAATACAATAAAAAATATTAACAAAGATAATTAATGAAATGACATTTATTCTTATTTAATCAAACGGTACATCCGCTGAAAAGGTACATCCGCTAAATGAATTATTTCCACTGAAAAAAGCCCTTTAATCTTGAATCAATTTTGGAAACAGTTTACAATCCGCCACTAACATTGGATGTCTTTTGCAAAATTTTTTTTTTGCGGCAGCGAAAACAACTTGCCTTATCATAAATAACTGTAATGTAGCGTACGATTTATTTATTTATTTGTTTCTATTACAAAAAAGAAAACATTATGTTATTGCGATAAAACAGTTATAGTATATGACGGGGGTATTATACTGGCTGGGGCAACATCTCGGGATGTTTCTGAAAAAAAAAATTGTCTCGGCCTAACGGCCTCGCCCTTTTGTAGCAGAAACACCCCTTGATGTCGCCCCAGTCAGTGTTATATCCTCGTAACTAACACGTTTCATGTACTATAACTATTACATATAAACGGAAATGATAAAATATAGAATCATCTAATGTTGTATTACATTATATGGGAAACGCTGGATATGATTGTTGACCTTCTTAAACTCAATTATTCTGAAGAATTTTATGATTCCCAACAATAGATTTTGTGTCAGCGTTAATATAAATATAGAGGGTTTATTAGTCAAAGATTGCTTCCCTTCTTTCCAAATGTAACTGTAAATGCATAGCATGAAGTATGAATATATACCTGGTCTGTTTGTGTCATCAGAGTTGTAGGCTCAAATCAGGCCATGGACTGTGAATAATGTTATTGTAATATGTAATAATTTTATATAAAATGATTATATATAATATTTTCAGGAATGTCAATAATGTGTGGTAAAGTTAACACCGTAAACCATAAAGCTCACTTTGTAACCCTGATAAGTTTGACTATCATTGCTTGTTAATTTAAACACAGTATGCAAACGGTTGGTAGACAAAAAAGAGGTAATGACTAATTGAAACACTAGAAACTTGTTTCAATATTTAATTGTTGACTGATTCTGTTCATTTACATAAACACATAAATAGCTCAATTCATTGAAAGTTGTGCCCTGCTTTTCATTTGAAACAATCCATTTTAAAACTTAGGGAAGTTATAAATCAAAACATGACTTCAACAGTATAGAGCCTGATCAGAATGTATGACTGTGTAGGCTGATCTGGCTAAATCGGGTAAGTTCCAGCAAGTTAAAAATTTGTTTTACTTGAAATTACCACGTTCTGATATATACTGTGCCCGGGCGTTCTTTATACTGGATAATTGACGCCACCGCTCTGCACTCTGTTGACAAGAATTTTTGATTACCGTATTTGTACAATTCTAGATATTACACATGTTTTTTTTATTCAAATTGGGAAAAATGAAAATGCAATAAAATTCCGATGATATATGGAGTTTATACGTAAATTTTTTATTTCTGGTAGACTGGTTTGTATTTTATTGCTGTAGCTATAAGAAGATGACGTTAACAGTGTGAAACTTTGAGAGTCCGAAAATCTGTTTATAGAAGTAGTTTTAGCGTAAACGAAACGGTCATTCGTGTGGCGCTATGATAACAATTAACGAACTAGATTTTGCAAGAAATGAAATGCAAACATATTTAACAATGTTGATTGCACTCATTATAGATTTATCGAAAACAAATTAAGTAGGTCATTTTTTACGAATTGTTATATCATTTTGAATTTGTCTTTTCCTTGGGTTCTTTGCGGTAAATAAACATCTCCTTTTTACGGCCCTAAGTGCACGCCTGAACTTTTTTTACCGTGATTTTTTTAATCGACCAAGATTTCCCGAATGTTTGCTGTAAGAAGTTGATTAGGCAATTGGTTTTATGTTGGTTGAGTGGAATGTTGATTTGCCGAATACTGTGACATTTTAGCGACATAATCTTTCGTCTGCAGTTTGAACATGAGGTGTTATTGGTTTATTGATAGGAATGTAAACACAGAGGATTTTGAAGCAATTAAACAAAATAGTAGATTGATCTCCCAATAAATCAATTAACAATAGCTCTTTATATATGACCAATGTCAAGAAGCTTTTTATATCTTTGACTCGCAAAACATAATGTTAGTTAATTTCCTCATACCTGTCTAAAATCCAGGGTACATTCTACCATTATATTGATAAATAATGTTTCACTATATAACGTTATTACATTCAAAAATATGTTTGTAGAGTAGTTTACCACGATTTCAAGTTTAATAGGTCAAACGCGTCTTTAAAATACAAATGTATTCGTTCCTAGATTTGTTTGGTATGTTAATTATGAACGTTATAACGAAAAGGTGATAATTGTAATTAAAAACGGTTATGTTCATAAAATATATTTTCAAAGGAAACTCATTAATGAGATCCATACTTCTCTTCACTTTAAAGTTACATTAATGTGTTAAGCAATGTTAGTGCATTCTGTAATAACGATTAAATTGAGTACAATGAATAAGTTTTAAAGTGGTAATCATAAATTATAAACGAGTCCTTATCTAAAGCATAGATTTTGTGAATGCAAAACTTTAACCAACAAAGCGTTTACCAGTTAAGTGCATTGTATAAATGCATATTTTATCTATTTAACACAATGTCTGAATTTGCATTCGGAAACTCTATGATAGTAAATAATTTCCTTTAAGACTATCACTCGATTTTTTTCTCTAATCAATATTGTGAACAAAATTCGCCTAAAATAAGAAATGAATTAGGGAATATTTAAACGTACTGTTTCATTTCAACGTGTATAAAGCGATTGTGTGAATCTAAAGCAATAACCAATCAAGTTATTTCAACTTCCTTCTATTTTACAAGAGTACTTTACTGGTTTGCCTTAAGCTGTCATTGTTTTTAGATACATTCAGTTTGTTCTCGGAAAATCCTATTTGAAATCCCGAGGGGCGTTCATTTGTTTCCGTTATACTCATGGTTAGTATAAGCACATCTTAGATATAGCATTATTATACTAAAGATCTACAAAACGACAAAAATTACAAAATAAGATGGGATGCTAAGATATATCTATTTCACGAAGAAAAAATTCTGCTTTTGGGGTAATGATATTCACAGGCATCTTGCGAACAGAAAAGTCAACAGAATCACCTAAAACTAATCTTCTCGATTAATGTCCTGTCTCCTTAATCAACTTTTATCCAATTCAACTTGTAAAAGAAGTTCAGTCTAAATCTTTTAATCTGTGGAGAAAAAATGGAACAAATGCATGAAATGTTAAGAATGATTTACATTCTTTTCTTGTCTCTACTGTTTTGTTCTTGTTATTAACGTTTCTTTGCTTAAAATAAGATTATTATTATTCATTTACTTATGTTTTTATTTTGCCCTATAGGATAAACGTCACAAAACAATATCAAAGAAGCTGACATTTCACCCTAAAAATAATACAATACACATTAGTCAGTTATGTCATGTATAAAATACCTCGTAATCGTAGGTAGCTATTACTTCTAATGTTTCTGAAGTAACAATCATTATGGTTATTACTATTGAATTCAAATTTTAAAATTTATTTTGACTTCCCAAAATCGATTTTGCAAAATACTTGTCAACACATGCCAAACTTACAAAGTAGAAAAGATATTGGGCAGCCAGAATTAGGCCAAGAGTATAATACAAAAATGCTAAAATGGACACGCGCAAGTATATCATAAGTATAAATAATATGTAATGTCATTACAAATAAAACCAGTTTGTCACTATCAACAAAAAATAATAATGATGAAGTTATCTAGTCACAATTTTCTATTTTTGGCATTGACCATTGATTTGTATAGAACTTTTTGAAGTATGATTCTTTTGACAGTATAATGCTTTACACCCACACGTCAAATAAGAGTGAGGTTGGAGGGACTAGTACCAATTATCTTTCATGTTGTTACATTGAGACTGTTCAAACAATAATGAGGTACATTCGAGGTAAGTATAGTAAACTACCACCTAATTTCAATATCTGACTTTTCAAAATATTTGCTTATAGAGAAAATGTTTGTATTTGTGTTTTTTTTCTGACAATTATATTATGCCTTTTAAGTAGAAATAAAGAAATTTTAATACAGAAAGAGTCGGTTTCCATTGATAGACTTTTGACATCAATGGATATCAAATGTGACGGAAAATACATTTTATTTTCCGAATGTGTCATAAATGGTGCCAAGAAACCAAGCTTATAATTGAAAAAATAAGTGAGATCGTACTACATGCTATGGCAATTTTTGACATGCCACGAGTTAGGTAAATTTCTAAAAACTAATTATATTATTCTAGTGGTATCAATTTAGTGGTCAGTTGTTCAAGTACATGTATATAGGTAGAAAGTAAGTATTAAACAAAGATGTTTTCTAAAAAAATGCCTACAGCAGCTTATGACATAATTTTTTTTATTATATACAAAGAAGTTTAATCTTTTGTTACTAAATACAAAGCAAATATAACGAAATTGTAACTAGGACCGAAGTGAGTAACTGTTTTTGTATTTATAAAAGTAACATTATCTCATTTATTTGATTAGATATATTACAAAACTAGATAGATTGTTTATTAAATATTATAACGATATCTTTTCAGAACTAGTATCATTTATATCACTTAAATTAAATCAACTGTAAAAATGTTCAAAATAGTGTGTATTTTAGCTGACATGCACATTTGAAGAAGAAGAACAATTTACTGTGAATATAAGTAATTGTCAGTCACAGTTATCAGGAAACAACAAAACTCAAAAGAACTATGTGTGTGGTCCAACAATCGCATACACATTTGCAAGATATGAATGCACCTAGACACACAATGTAATATAAAATATTTTTTATGATATATCTTTATCAAGAACAAAAATATATGGAATAAAGAGATAAACGATTTAAAAGAAAACACTTTCATCTATTTCACCTGCAACTCAATATATCAAGCCGGTATCTGATAGTGTATCCATGATTTACTACTATGCAAGGTGAAACGATTTATTTATAGCATGTGCATGTAGAAAAGATAATCTTGTAAGAAATTTTCTAGCGTGCACGAAATGCTTTATACAATCGCAACATATCTTAATTAGGATTGAAATGATGTTCCTGTTATGTTTTTGGATAGAAATTATGTCAACAAACATGTCAACAGAAATTTATTTAAACATGTAAACAACAGTATTTTAGATTTCCATAAATGACTGATTTTAATGTCATTCTGTGCAAATGTATTATGATGGCGAACATAATCACATCATATACTCGTATCTATATCAGTGATACAGACTTGCTTTTAAATAAGTTAACAAAATAATAAGATTAAAAGGGAAGTAATTCATGCAAAAAACTGGTTTCAGACACTATATTATCTTTATAAAATTCCTTAAAGACTTTAAATCAATTAACTACATCGCGTACCACAAAGGAGCAACTAAACTATTTATCTGTCAATTTCATCTCATTGCAGGCATGTAATATGTTCCTGGGTTGTTTATAACAGAACCTTAAGAGAAATATATATGTAACAAGAACTCCGCAAGTCGGATGTGTCGCCTCGTGAACAATATAATTTAGGAGAAATGGCCCGGACAAAAATGAAATATGAAAATAAACAAAGGGCAATATCTAAAAAAATAAGACATGCAGAGTAGCAGTTTTTTTGCACTGCACTTCTTATTAATAAGATCTATCATCGTATGAAGTTTAAAGTCTATAGCTTTTATAATTCATGAGGATGGCCTGGACAAAAATAAAGTAAGAAAATTAACAAAGGGCAATTACTCAAAAAATAAGAAATGCAGATTACCAGTTCTTAAGCACTGCACTTCTTCTAAATGAGATCTATCACCCATTTGGATAACTGATGAAAATAATGTCAAATATCTATGATACCAAAACAAAAACATTTTTGCATAATTCTTCCTTTTCACGAGAGGTTCATTTTTGTCGGGCCAGTTAAAGCCCGTTTCAAGTCGAACGTATCTATTCGTACACATGATACCGAGCGTGAGTGAACGACCATAGTAAATTTATCGGTTACGGTTATCAATTCGGCATCATACATGTATGTACATGTCTTTCAATTTATCATCAGCAGCATTTTTCCCTACGATTTTGTTTCTGAGAACTCTATTAAGCCTTTATAAATATGTACTTTGAAGATACATTTATACAATTGTTCCAGCTCCTGTTAATAACCATATTGATTAATTTAGTGTTGCCCTAGAAGGAATTTTGGTAGGCTAAACCACAGGCACGGGTATTGGGCCTGGGAAGAAAATATGACCTTATTGATAAAAAACCCTCTATGTTCATCTTAAATGTGTCAAAAAAAAACAACAAAAAAAGTGAATTATGAGCCCCCTTAAAAATACACTATAAGTACACTATAAGTTAAGAGAAGGCCGGAAACTCCAGAATCAGTCTCCGAGCAAGGGGTTCATTTCCCGGGACGTTGTGACAACAATTGTCCAGATAATTAAACATAGCTTTGATTACTATTTCACATTTTGCATTACGCTTTCAAATGAGACCAACCCAAAGTCTCTGGCCCTTCCTGTTCATGAAATATCAGCAAACGAGCGCATTCGTGCTAAAACTCCCTAGTAGACAAAAAGTGGCCTTAAACATAGACTAAGACATGTTTGTCAGCCGAGAACGGATCAAAATCACTTGAATTTACTTAATAATATTACTAAATACATTAAATGGGACCATTCATAACCATCAGTAGCATCTGATACACGCGAAATTCGAGCTTGAAACCTTGACATGACGGGACAGAAATTTTCTTTTCAAAATGTGTGTACCACTGAATGTAGGTCTGGACCAATAACTTGTAGATCAGCCACTTATCAAGTTTTTTTTAGAATCACCTTTTAATTTCTTATTGTGAAAAAATGTCACAAAAGTGAAATGCATTGCATCGCTTTTCACGCAAAACAAGCTAAGGATCGCAAAACATTCGATTATCAGTCAAATTCTGGGCATTTTTCTTCTTTTAGTTTTGCATTTCTTTGTTTTGTTTTGCTTTTTTTGTGTGTTTTATTATATTCCTTTTTATGCTTCACATCACGTGATCTATGTTTAAATTTCATCCATATTTTTATGCTTTTTGACTTCACAAGTGTTCTATTAAGGCAATTCATAATTATGAAATTCACCACATCCCTTAAATTAATCCTTTAAATGTTTCAAGTCATGTGAATCTTGTTATATTTTGACTTTATTATAAATGATAAAAGATATAATTATTCTTATTATTATGATGAAGATGCTTGACTCATTTTTTTTTCAAAATGCAATGTACGAGACGAAAATTAATAATATTTGAAATTCTTTTTTTCACTAACATTAGAACAATTCAGTCTAAATATTTAGATATCATTTATTAGTATAACTTACCTATTGATTCGACCTTATTGAAACGTTTTAACTTCATCTTGAGTCCTATACATGTTAGATATGTAAAAAAAACTGCATTTTAGGCAAAGACTATAAAGAGCATAAAAGCAAAGCTGAAACGCTCTTGAGGTGCTTATTCGAGCATTGTGCGAGCTTTTGGCGCTCATTATTCGATGGTTATATATGGTTAGTCATGTAAACATTAGTGTTATGAGCATCAAGTAGTTTTTGATTTTTTGTTTTACATTAAGGCAATAGAAAAAACAGACATGGTGATTGGCAAACATACATGTATATGTCGCCCTTGAAACAAAAATAACGATAGGTACAAACAAACTTGTAATTCACTTCATAAGGCAAACTATATTCAAGAATATGATTTTAACTCCATTATTATTGTTGTTGTTATTGGTTTCAGCTAAACATGTACACCAAGCTCGGTCCGTGTGTGGAGGCAATATTATTTAAATACTGATACTTATCGAGGAATAAATTTGATCGGTGATACAACGAAATGGAAAATATCTGAAACGGAAGATGGCTGAAAGCCATCATTTGACTTAGATAGTTCTAAAATTTAATATTGGAGGCCGTGCGTGTACAGTTTATCAAGACGGATTTAACAATCAATTATGCCTGATTTACTATTATCAAATATACTATGAAATTTGACTAGGCTTAGTAAACAAATAGCATATTTTATCATATAATTATATAGTTTTGTTTCGGTTTATTTCATTTATACGAACTAAATGGTTAATGTTTTACTTTTGTTTGATGGTCATATGAATATAGTTTCAGGTTCCGTGAATGTTGATAATAAGTCATTTGTATAAAAGAATGGGCAATCTATTTTCATCACATACCATTCAATGATGATTAGTCGCGTGTCCTAATTCTTACATGTCCTGTTTAATGACGCTTGATACCATGAATTGTTCGTTTACCAAGCATTGTTTTTAATTCCGAAGTGTAGTTAAAAACGTTGTTATTAACATTAACGTAACGGTACGCGTATTTTATGTCAGTATTTGATAGATATGTTTTTTCCGCTTTAAACAAAGGCCGAGTGTGCGTAATTGTTATTTTCACGTTAATGGTAAATCGCTTTTATCTTTATTCTAAGTTGACGTAACGGATTGATTATTTCACAGTAATAATTTCACTTACCTTTCTGTCAAACAAAAAGAGCTATACGCAGGATAAAACTGGAAATAGAAAAAAGAATTTAATTTGCCAGTTAAACATAATTTATATTCAATAATTTAGATCAAGCAACATATAAAGCAACGTTAAACTTAATAATTATTCTCTTAACTATATCGACGAGATGATAACTTAAACAAATTTTATAAAAAGCAAGTTATTCAATTAAATCTATTTCTATACAATCACGATCGGCAGTGAATATAAAATCTATTAAAAAAGAAAAACACACGGACTACACTCTCATGTTTTACTTTGTTACTTTGTATATGTTATTCTCCTTTCTAAGGAACATGTCTTACATGCGTAACTAAAATTAAACGTCTGTAAGTTAAAAGAGTTAAAAAAAAGTCAATGCTTATACCAGACCTGGGGTAATCATTAATCGTAATCATCGATTTTTTAATTGATTACATGATTACACTGTAATCATCATGTAATTGATTACCTTGCTCAAAATTGATTACATTAATTGTAATTAATCAATTACAGCTTAAATTCAGTCTGTAATTATGATTACAATTTGATTGATATTGATTACTTTCAGATTTTTCATGAAACTATTAAAATTCAAATGATTTATTTCACATGTTACAATTAAACTAATACCCCTTTATATTCATAAATGATCTTTAATCACAAATTGTAGAGTGTAAATTGATTGATTTTGATACACAACTAAGCCACATTTTTATTGAATAGAAAGAATGTTCTCATTTGATATCCCTATTTGAAGTAAATAATAGACATTGTCATGATAAACAATGATTGTTCATAAAGGTAGTAAAATATCAAGTGAGATGTTTTAAGACATCACTCACAATGAAGAAATAAGTTTTAATCCATGCACTGCCACTTTAACCAAATTCTAAGTGAAAGATAGACATCATTTTTAGCTCGACTATTCGATAAGAATAAGTAGAGCTATTGCAGTCACCCGAGCGTCGGCGTCGGCGTAACCACTTATGTTAAAGTTTTTGTAATAGTTCAAATATTTTCAAGGTCCATTGACATATGGCTTTGAAACTTTGCACACTTGTTCACCATCATGACCCCAACCTGTAGACAGGAGGAGGTAACTCTATCAAGCATTTTGACAGAATTATGCCCCTTTTTCGACTTAGAATTTACGTTAAAGTTTTTGTAATAGTTCAAATATTTTCAAAGTCCATTGACATATGGCTTTGAAACTTTGCACACTTGTTTAACATCATGACCCCAACCTGTAAACAGGAGGAGGTAACTCTATCAAGCATTTTGACAGAATTATGCCCCTTTTTTTCGACTTAGAATTTATGTTAAAGTTTTTGTAATAGTTCAAATATTTTCAAAGTCCATTGACATATGGCTTTGAAACTTTGCACACTTGTTTAACATCATGACCCCAACCTGTAAACAGGAGGAGGTAACTCTATCAAGCATTTTGACAGAATTATGCCCCTTTTTCGACTTAGAATTTACGTTAAAGTTTTTGTAATAGTTCAAATATTTTCAAAGTCCATTGACATATGGCTTTGAAACTTTGCACACTTGTTCAACATCATGACCCCAACCTGTAAACAGGAGGAGGTAACTCTATCAAGCATTTTGACAGAATTATGCCCCTTTTTCGACTTAGAATTTATGTTAAAGTTTTTGTAATAGTTCAAATATTTTCAAAGTCCATTGACATATGGCTTTGAAACTTTGCACACTTGTTCAACATCATGACCCCAACCTGTAAACAGGAGGAGGTAACTCTATCAAGCATTTTGACAGAATTATGCCCCTTTTTTTGACTTAGAATTTATGTTAAAGTTTTTGTAATAGTTCAAATATTTTCAAAGTCCATTGACATATGGCTTTGAAACTTTGCACACTTGTTCAACATCATGACCCCAACCTGTAAACAGGAGGAGGTAACTCTATCAAGCATTTTGACAGAATTATGCCCCTTTTTCGACTTAGAATTTATGTTAAAGTTTTTGTAATAGTTCAAATATTTTCAAAGTCCATTGACATATGGCTTTGAAATTTTGCACACTTGTTCACCATCATGACCCCAACCTGTAAACAGGAAGAGGTAACTGTATCAAGCATTTTTTTTACTATCAAGCACTAAGAATAGTCGAGCGTTGCTGTCCTACTGACAGCTCTTGTTTGGCTGGTCTTCTAACCAAAATGTCAAAACATTGGATTTTTGATGTCTTTGAATTTCGGAAAGAGATCTCTGGAAATGTCACAGCACAGTGCAAATTGTGCCCTAAAAAGATTAATGGGCACACAAAGTCACGTTCCAATTTCATTACCCACATAAAGGTATATTAAATTTTGTTTCACATATTTTGGTTAAACCACGTTTTAAAAGTTTCAAACAATGTAGATAACTTCTTTACTCTGTATATTCTAGAGTTTATGTGATTGTCAGATGCATATTACCATATTTTAATTATATGCAACAGTTATTTTGTAAGGTTATAGACAATGTGTCTATATCATAATGGATACTGTTGTACCATTGAAGTGTTTGTAAAAAATTGATAATTTCTTTGTAAAGCCTATTGTCTCTTTGAATTCCCATACAAACATTTCTTGTTTTCACACCTGTTTTAACACCTCTATACAGCATACTGTACAATTGACACTTTTCAAAATTTCTGTTGCGGAGAGTTCATTATGGAACCTACACCAAGAAGACTGAGAACCAGAAAACCAATGTGAAACCACCACCCTCTGTTTCCGATTGCAACACCAGTTGTTGCAAAGTATGCACCTTCTCATCCAAAATAACAGCACACCACAAATGTCTTTGTAAAGTTTGTTGCTGGTGGCTTGCTGCCATTGTCAACTATTGATAACTAAGAGTTTCGTGAACTTTGAAAATCTTCCGTCCTGATAGATGCAGTCTGACTGACAGATGGTTTCATGAACTTATGATGCTAAAGTGCAATGCTAAAATATGATAAAGTGATGTGACAGTAACTAAAAGTGTGTTAAATTGATGACTGTTGATGAGCTGGAAATCCTTTGCATATATAATGTATATAATATATATAATGTATATATTAAATAGCAATAAGAAACTTTTGTTTATAGTTATACATTGAATGTAATCAATTATCAATCAATTACTTTCTTAAAGTAATTGTAATTTAATTGATTACAGAGGCAAGTCTGAGTAATCAATTGTAATAAATTACAATAAAATCTGAAAGTAATTGTAATTAAATCAATTACTGATCAATGTAATCATCCCCAGGTCTGGCTAATACATGATAAAATTATCAAACTGAATACCTAAATTAAAAGTTTCGGGAACAATGTGAAAATGTAGAGAAAAGAACACGACAAGAAATAAAACATAAGAAACAAATTAGTTATTCGCGTAGACTTGTAAAATTTTAATTTCGTTTGACAGCAAGTTAACGTTTCTTGATTTAAAGCTACACGCCTATAGATGAGCCAAAATACGGAAAAGAAAATCAGCCTTGAAAAGATGTAAATTAAAAAAAAAAAAAAAAAAAAAGATTCCAGATTCAAGTAATTATTACACAATATATATCATAGTGAAGTAATAATTAAAGAATAATGTTCGATTAATCACTAGTTTTGGAGTATATGCGTATATTTTTATATTTCTACCGCGTAACTTACGCAGTTAGGTTTTTTTTAACATCTTAACATCTTTTTGGAAATGAACGAGGATTGAAAGAGCCGTTTGAAATCTGAAAATTACTTTTCTTTGTTCCCTTCATAATATTTTACTTGCTGAAATAAATTTTCAAGAGCTTTATGGAAATGAGAATTATTCTGGAGGTATGCTGCTTTAATCCAATAAACTCTAGCAGGATAATAACCTAATTACAAAAACGACTTTGTCCAAAATCGACAGATCATGTTAAACAGAAATAAAAACAAGTTTTCTGCCTTTGTTCATATCGTAAATCAAATCGTTTTTAATAGGTATTTTTGTTGTTGTTTTTGTTACTTTCGCAATATTCTTTTCCTTGAACGGCACACCTCTAGGTTATTGACATACATGCATTTAAAAGAGTATAAAAAGGAAAGCATCCGAATTGTGTTTCATAAATCTTTCTCAACTTGCAAAGATGAATTGGTCAACGCTCATTATATGTTTATTCGCAGCGATACTTGAAGTTTCGGGTGTTGCACTAAAAATCAAACAGCCGGTAAGCTGATATTCATTTTAATGTTGATGTTTTTAAAGAGAGTTAATGTACGTTGTTTCGTTTATAAACATCTGCAGATTCACTTGCCCGAACCCGCATGGGCTCTATCATTGCACATATATGTCTCACCCGGCTATACCGTTGATGCTTTGTATAGAATAAACCGGTTTCGTCATGTTTTGCATGTGCAAGAACGACGTCATTTGGCAGTTCTAACGATAGTTTGTTATGTCAGGAGTATAAACGTGTAACAACGGCTAGTGCTCTGCTAATGCATGTTTATGTATGCGTTTAAGCACTTTTTTATGAAAGAATACAATTTACAGCATTGATGATCTGATAAAATATCACGTAAAATGAATAATTAAAAAAAAGAAAAATATAATTATGTTAATATCGAGCTAGAATTACAAAGTCATTATTATCTAAGTTGAACATTAGAGATATAATTACAAATTCTCTTTCCCCTTGTTTACACACAAGTGTTTACATCACAACTGTGAAATATTACTAAACAATATGAAATATGTACTTGTATAAAATTTAAATTTGTATTACAATGCATATTTTTATTACTAGTGACAACACATTTCGTTATATTAGATTATTATTTTTAAGCATCCGTTCAAAAGTAGGAACTGAGAAATAATGTAAACTACCTGCTTCGTATCATGTAATGTCATTTTGGTCTGGCGATCCAAACAAATAAAAAACAGAATCCCTAATGAACACACAAAACGACAAAATTGAAAAAAAAATGTTTGATTGAGCCTGTTCATTGACTTTACTAAAAAGCAATTTTCTTGGATACATCTTTATGAAGAATTCAATTGATACACAATTGCCAATTTAAATAATCATAAAAAAGTGCACGCCATAAATAGTTCGACAGGGCAATGGCACCTGTACTGCGGGTAATATACTGTGGTATGTATGGATTGTTTTTTATCATAAGGATAGTCCGGCCAGTATATCACTGGTTAAAACAAAACAAAATGCCGTATTAGTATAACTTATCAAAATATTTCAAACCATTTCCTCTTGTTATCAAATCATTTGCCTATGGCCCATGCTTGTCTTTTCATATTCTGTATAAAATATCAAACTTTAAAACTCCGCTGGAGAGAATGCTGAGTCGATTTCGAAAAATGATGGCTGTAATAGTTTCAATTATTTTCTTTTAACTTTAATAAATGACCTTCTAAAATAACGTTTCATAGAGATATTTAAATTTCGAACTGAAAAAGAAAATGTTTTAGCATGCAAAGGACATACATAATACCTTAGTCTTACATGTACATAATATGATGATCAGGGAGTCAATATTTAAACAAATAATGACAGAAGGGTGATAACGCTATTTGGATGACTTTGTTTCTTTTGTTTCATCGACCGGACGACATCGGGATTGCTGTGCTGGCAAATCTAAATGCAACTGGCAGATTACATTTCCAGATTCCGTACCGCTGATGTAAGCACATACCTTGTTCAGACAATTTATGTTGTTTATGGATCTAAAAGCGGTATCTTATTACTTTATAACTACAAGAATAACATCTCTTTATGAGTATTTTCTATAAATCTCTTGACAGAGACTTTAATCAGATACCACATATCGTAATTTATTCAGTCTTGCATAAAATAGAATTAAGTAAATATATCTCTATATGGATTATTTTGTCTCAGCAATCAATTTAATGAGATATTAATAAAAAACTTGTTATTTTGGAGATTATTCAGGCATTTTCTCCAAACCAAATAAAGAAGATTAATTTGAGACAAATGAAAGATTGGGTTAGTTCTAATCTAATTGGTTGCACATTATAAGCATGTAAATTATAATACTCTTGATTCAGGCTATCCAATAAAGGTATCGAATTAAATTTTGTATGAAAACACATCGTTTTTACACGCGAACAGAATTATATCTTACATAAGTTTTACATGTGGTTATTATCAAGCGACGTTTAAAATAAATAAAATACGTGTTTGGTATCGCCACCTTTATATTTTGTATGTGACTGAAACAAGGCAATTCATTTAGAGGGACTCAACTGAGGTTTTTTGACATGATGGGACTGAAAATATTTTTTCCAGATAAATGTACCATTTGATGTAGGTTTAGACCACTAATCTTTGTGCAAAATTTCAGATCATTCGCGCACTTCGTTTTGCCAGAATAATTATTCAAATTGAAAAAAATGACCCACAATGAAAAGCGTTTAAACGCTTTTCACTCAAATCAGGCTAAGGAAAGCATAAAAATACGATTTTCAATTTATTTCAAAGTATATTTCTGATCTATCTTTGCATATATTTCTGTTTAAAGTGCCCCCAGCACATTAATGTAAGAAATTCAAATGTTATGTTTTTAGGCCTTTAAACGTCCGTGAAGAGACTTTAAAGGTGTGATGCATCTTATTATAAACAATATTTTGATCATATCCTGTTAGAATAAATAATCATACACTTGGTGTTGATAGACACATATATGACAAAATGTGATCCCTCGGAGGCATTTTCACAACAAAATTACACAAAAATTGCAGACTCGGTTTAATTGTATCTGTACATTACGGATTATGAGAAAGTGCAACATCATTCACACCCCTAGCACCTGCTTGAGTGATACTCACTATTCAACACTTAATGTGCTGTAATCAATGATCCCGAAGGACCAGAGAAATATAACAACACTGAAATGAAGTACTGGGCAGCGTTGTACAGCTGCCACACAGCACTTGACACCTGCTGTTGTGAAGTAAAATAAATCTGGAAATAAACAAACAAACTAATGACTGCATTTTCAGGCAAAGTACAAATGTATATGAAATGTTAAAAGAAACGCTAAAAAGTGCAAATTTATTAAAAAAAAAACCAAACATTTAAGGTATCACGATTATAACACGAACCTAACTAATACTGATATTGCCAATTTTCTTCAACATTCCCCGTTTAGTAGTTTGCTCTCTCAGCAATATCATACTTTGAAGAAATCTACATCCAATCAAACCACTATTTTTTATTTTACGAAAATGGTGAAAACAATGTTAATTTGCAGTACTATAAGGATATTTGTCTTGGGGAAAAAATGGATAATTAAACTACTTGTCTTGAGCAAGTCGCATAACTGTATTTTTGTTGACAAAAATGCAGGACTTGTTGCTATTTTATCTTGTGTTAGTTAGTCGTATCTTGCTTTATAAAAACGGGATTCTTTCATTGTTTGTTGAAAGAAGGCCTTTAACATAGATCTTTGACTTGTCTAATTCGAATAAGTGGATGCACGGACTTAAATTACAATTAAAGCCCGTGGTTGATACAATATGATTTTCAACATTACATATTTGCTAAGTAAGCATCTATCAATTCAAGCGTTGTGCGAGAAATGGCACTCATTATTTATTGGTTAGTCATATAAAATTATGCAAATCAAGTAGATTTGTTTTTATATTTCGACAATAGAAAAGACACTCATTTATAATTTACATGATATGTCGACCTTGAAAAAAGTTAACAATATGTACAAACAAGGCATTTCCAATGTACATATAAAAAGAACTTGAATTTCATTTCAGTAGGTAAACTATCCTCATGGAAATGATTTAACTTCTTTATTATTCATTTAGCTATTATACATGAAAAGCTCGCGAATAATATATCGGTCCTATGGAAATAAATAAATAAATAAATAGATAAATAAATTTAATCAGTATCACCACGAATTGGAAATATCTGAAAAAGTAAACGGCTAATAATTAAAGTTTAGGCATCATTTGACTTGGCTAGTATTAATGTTTAACATTAAAAGTAGGTAATAATTTATCAAGAAATTTAAGCAAAAAATGAGACTGATTTACTAAAGACATTTACATATGCTATGAAATTTGACTAGGCCGGGTAAATAAAAACATAACGTCTCATATAATTGTACAGTTCTTGTCGGTTTATTTATTTTATACAAACTAACTAGTTATTGTTTAAATTTACTTTTGTTCATATGAATATAGTTTCAGGTTCCGTGAATGTTGATGTATAAAAAAATGGGCAATCCATTTCCATCACATACCACTCAATGTTGATGAATCGCGTGTCCTACTTCTTGCACACCCTGTTTACTGACGCTTGATACCATGAATTATTCGTTTACCTAGTATTCTTTTTAGCCCCAAAGTGTTGTTAAAATGTTGTTATTAACGTGAACGTAACGGTACGCTTATTTTATGTCGGTATTTGGTAGATAAGTTTTTTTCCGTTTTCGAAAAGTCCGAGTGTGCGTAATTGTAAGTTTATGTTAATATATGCTTATATATTTATTTATTTATTCTAAATTGATGCAAAGATTATCTCGTAACGGATAGATAGTTACACAATAATAATTACACTTAATTACCTTTCTGTCAAACCAAAAGAGCTACGAAGGGTAAAAGTGGAAATAGAATAAAGAATTTAACCTGCCTGTTACATTAGTGCAAGTAACATATGAAGCAACAGTTAACTTAATAAGTCAACTGTTACGTATTTTGACGAATATATAACTTAAACAGTACCGCTTATATCGTGAAACAAATTAAAATAAAAACAACAATAACAAGCGATAAAAAATAACAATTACTAGTAATTAAATGTATTACTACACAGTCACAATCGGCAATAAGTTTTCCGAATACCTGCTGAACAATAACAATAACACAATCAAAGAAAAAAATCAATAAAAGTATGATTGTATAAAAAGACAAAAACACTCTGCACTCTGTTACTTTGTATCAGTTGTTCTTCATTCTTGGGATATGTCTTACATGCGTAACTTGCAAAAAAATCGGTAATATAAAATAGTTAAATAAGTTTATGAATAGTGCATATAAAAGTTTGAGTTACAATGTGAAAATGAAAAGAAAGGAAAATGACTGCAAATAAAGCACTAGAAACATATAAGTTATTCGCGTAGACTCGGTGAATTTACGTTCTTCTAAATTTAAAGCTATACGCCTATAGATGACCGAAAATACGTCAAGGAAAATCAGCCTAATAAAATTTTTAAAAGAAATCTTTTAAGTAAAATTAAAAGGATTCCAGATTTAAGTAATAATTTACATATTATATTCGATTAATGATTGATTTTCAAGTAGATATATCTTCATATTTCCACTGCGTGACTAACGCAGTAAGGGCTATTTTTTTTAAACATTTTGACATCTTTTTGGTAATTTACGTGAATGTTAAGAGCCGTTTACATAGTGAAAATACTTTTTGGTCCCTTCATAATATTTTACTTGCTTAAATACATTTTCAAGATTTTAATGTACATAAGTATGAATCTGGAGGTATGCCGCTTTAATCAATTAAACTCAAGCAGGATAATAACCTTTAAAATACAAAAACAAAAACAAAAACAAAAAAAACAACTTTCCTCGACGTTGACTGATCATGTTAAATTGAAAAAACAAGTTTTTGCCCTTTTTGTTCTCAACGTTAATAAAACAATGTTTTTTAGTTTTTAGCTCACCTGTCACTTTGTGACAGGGTGAGCTTTTGTGATCGCTTTACGTCCGGCGTCCGTCCGACTGTCCGTCGTCCGTAAACTTTTATTTTAAATGACATCTCTTCATAAACCAATAGGCCAATTTCATCCAAACTTCACAGGATTGTTCCTTTGGTGGTCACCTTTGAAAATTGTTCAAAGAATTTAATTCCATGCAGAACTCTGGTTGCCATGGCAACCAAAAGAAAAAACTTTAAATTTCTTCTTCTAAAAAACCCAAAGAGCTAGAGCTTAGATATTTGGCATGAAACATCTTCTAGTGAGTGTCTACCAAGTTTGTTCAAATAAAAGCCCTGGGGTCAAAATTGGCCCCGCCCAGGGGGTCATTGATTTTCCCTACATGTACATAGTAAAAACATAAAAAATCTTCTTTTAAAGAACCCGAAGAGCTAGAGCTAAGATATTTAGGATGAACCATGTTCTAATGGATGTCTACCAAGTTTGTTCAAATAAGAGCCCTTGGGTTAAAATTGGCCCCGCCCCGGGGGACATTGATTTTCCTTATATGTGTATAGCAAAAATTTATAATTCTTCTTCGGAAAAAATCGATTAGCTAGAGTTTAGATATTAAGCATGAAACATCTTCTAATAAGTGTCTACAAAGATTGTTCAAATAAAAGACCTGGGGTCAAAACTGGCCCTGCCCCAGGGGTGTAATTGTTTTTAAATATATGGTTAAAGAAAAAACTTAAAAAATCTTCTTTTAAAAAACCCAACGAGCTAGACCTTAGATGTTTAGCATGAAACATCTTCTAATGATAGTCTATCAAGTTTGTTCAAATAAAAGCCCTGGAGTTTAAACTGGCCCCGCTCCGTGGGGCCTTTATTCAGGTGAGCGACTTCAGGGCCATCATTGCCCTCTTGTTGTTTGTTTGTGGTTCTTTCGCAATATTCATATCCTTGAACGATACACCTTAAGGTCATTGACATACGTGAAAGAAGTAGGACACGCAGTTAGAAGAGTATAAAAAGGAGAGCTTGCCGAATGATGTTTCATAAACTTCTTACAACTTGCAAAGATGAATTGGTCAACGCTTATATTATGTTTATTCGCAGTGGTACTTGAAGTTTCGAGTGTTGCACTAAAGAGCAAACCGACTACAAGTGTTTTCAGGTAAGTTGATATTCATAATCACGTTGATGTTTTTAAAGAGGGATAATGCACTTTTTTTTTTCGTGCATTATCACCTGCATATTCACATAGACGCATTTAATGCCCGAACCAGCATTAACTCCATCATGTATAGGTTAAAGTTTATTAGTGCGTATTTACAAAAATAAATTAGTCAGGCGCGGCGCAGCCGCGCGACCAATTTTTTTGTAAATGCGTACTAATAAATTTTAACCGGTTAGTGTTTTAATTTTTTTTGTACACTTTCAACATGTCTCCGCCCTCTTTCGTCATGCGATGTTGATTGACACCCCGAAACACAAAAATCATGCCTGTCAATAACGGCGACGTCTGATGTTTTACCGCCTTATGCAAAGTAGAATCGCACTTAGCTGCCACTTAATTCGTAATGGTCAAGGATTATGTTTAATGTTTATAGTTATGATGTTTATAAGGACATTGGAATTCGCATTCATGACGAAGGAGTGTGTTAACTGCTTTTACAAATAAATCTACGGACGAGTAATATGTTAGGACAAAGTAAGGTACCTGTCCAGCATTTTCTTGTTTTCAATGTTGCTCTTTTACTTTAATTATTAATTGGAATATAAGCCTTGATGTAACGCCTTTTCTCATTTTTATTCAAAATCTCATTACAGCTTTTCGGCCAGTTATTGCAAATGGGCATTAAAGCTAGAATTCCCCCGGTCACAAGTTCTCTAAGGAAACTTTAAAGTGACATTATGCTCATATTTTCATAGTCAAGTTGAGCTGAATTGACTTTACATTTCAAAAAGTTGACTGTCAAAAATTAAATGGTGTTTGGCCAACAGTTGATATTGGAAAATGTTTAGGAGAAAATTATAAATACGCCTAAAATTTTAAAAGACTGCCCCTTTCTTTTTATTAACTAAGCGTTATAGGTAAATTCTAATGGATCTTTATAAAAATTACATTTGGATCTGTGTTATTTATTGTTTATGCGAACTTTATTATCAAATTGAAAGGAATTATGGCAAAATGAAAACTTATTTCGATCTTCACCCGTTCACTTACTGAATACCCTTGTGTGGGCATAATATCACTTATAACGACATGCAAAACTTCAAAACATATAAATCGCTGTACTTTTTTTAACTGCTGTATTGCATAGAAAACAAAGTGCTAGGAAACCAGTAATGTTTTCAATTAAAACGTTCAGATTGAAAACTCGGATTAAAAAAACTGTTCATCAATATTACATATAATTTTTGTTTCTGGAGTGAATAAATTTGATTGTTTTCACGGCTACTTTCTCTTATATTTAATCCTATGTATTTCTATGAAAAAAATGTCCACGATATTGTAAGACGAGCGTCTAAACTAACAGCATCGCACGAATGTAAACAAAAAAACCAATATCCCTGTAGCTCCGCCTCCAAGGCACACATGCGTAATAGCGTCGGTTAATCAGTTCATTCGATTTACCTGGTTAGTAGCACTGGTTGTTTAAAGCTCATTTACTAAAATAAATTCTTTCAAAATTTGAAAAATACTGCCATCTCATTGGACAAAAAATAATTTCAAACACTAATGCATATATATGTCTGATTCGGCAATAACATGCTTAGCTATTTATCATATAGAATAAAACGTTAATGAATTAAAGCATTGATGATCTGATACAAAATCACCTAAAATGAATTTGTTTAAAATGAGAAAAATATAACTATGTTAATATAGATCTAGAATTACAGTCATTATTATTTAAGTTGAAAAATTAAAGATACATTTACGAATTTTCTTTCCCTTCGTTAACAAACAAGTATTTACATCAAAACTGTAAACTATTACTAAGTATTATTTTAATATCTATTTGAATTAAATTTCAATTGTGTTACAATTCATATTTTTACTACTTCTGTTAAATAATTTCCTTATATTAGATTAGTGTTTTTATGCATTCGTACACAAGAAGGAACTGAGATATAATGTATACTACCGGCTTCATATCATGTAATGTGGGTATGACATTGTGTATATGATATAATTTCTTTGCAGCACTGACAATGCGCTTCAAACGTCTGACCTTGAGAAGGGAGGATGGCAAATGGTTTTCCGCGCAGCTTCCGGAAATGGCGATAGCGTTTACGACGCGTGGTTAAAAGGTACACACCTCACTTTAAATAGTCTGTTACCTGATTTCTTAATCTTTATGTTATTTGTATTCAAGATATTTATTGATATACTGATATATTTCACAGTAACAAATTTAAAATTTAAACATCTTTTTGATATGAATATACATTCACTTTTATTGAAGATATACGACAGAACTTAATTAAGTTTGTTTAATGAGATTTGTTTTATAATTCATTTTGGAACATAGTGTTGTTTCAGAAAAAAATCCTGTAAATTTATAAAAAGAAGAAAAATCAACAACAACAATAAAAAAATACAAGAAACAAACCAACAACAACAACAAACAACAATCCAACGACAATTAAAAACATAAAGTATACGTATTTTTTTTATTTTTTTAGGAACAAAGACAAATGCTGATAAGCCCGTCTCGATGAAAAGATCACACGCTTTGCACTACCGTAACCCTATTGTTGATAACTGGCCACAGCTTGGTGTGAAATACGTAAAATTTGCCTTCTACGACGAAGACAAAGAAGTTGCACACGTTATTTTCGATGGTGCGAATAGTGACATAAAGACCTGGTTCGCCAAACAAAACGTATTGACCTCCAGCTGGCCGGATCTGACCTCAACACAGTCATACAATTATTTTTCTATCGACGGTCATTACATGGTTGGTCGACATGACAGGCGATTCTTCATCAATAAGTTATACGCAGGATGTCCAGGAGATCTCGGCTACTTGGCGGTGATCAACTCAAAGACCCCGGCCGTTTGTTTGTGGGACAATCATGCTACATATCCACAGTTCATTTATTCCAAGTTTACCTCTGTAGACTACTTTGACAGACGCATGTTTGGTACTGCTGACTTCATGGCAATTTTTATAAAAACAAGCGTTTAAAGCGTTAGACTATATATGCATTTCTCTTTTAAATGAATTAATTTACAGAGTTTATGACGATGCTATACGAAAACCTATATCAAAACAAGCGCAGGTCAGTTGATTATATGGTAATTTTAAATGAACAAGTATAACACAAAATATTATATACGGCTTTTCTTCTCAAAACAAGTAATTAACATTATTGCAACAATTATCAAGAACGATGTTTGAAAAAATGTAGACCAGCAGTTATTGTATTTTATCATTTCATTTGAGTATGTTTTGATTTTTAGCAGTTACGATAGATAAGAAAATGCTATCATAAGTAGATTCTCATGCATAATTTAGATGATAATATACAATCTTTTATAAGATATATGTATACCTTGATAATATAACTTTAATCTATAGAACTCCATGCTCATTTACTTATCTTTGTTTTTGTTTTTGCTTCTCTATATTTTGTTTATATGGTACATAAGTTCTTTTTTATGAATTATGTATATGTTTGCAATAAAGATAAAATTTAAAACCAAAATGAGTTTTCTGTATATATTGCCGTGTGTACTCATCCCTCCTCTCAAGTTTGTACTTGTTACAACAAAATTCGAGAAAAACAAAGAATCCCTGGAGAACGCACATTTTTAATCTTTTTGATTGACGCAACTGAAAACTGCAAGGTACCGTTCATATCCCTTTGCACTGGCTTAAGCAGAATTCATAATTTTAACATGGAAATGGTGAAACTTTAAATTTAGAAACAGAAGTTGAACTTTCAGTTTGAATACAGCTTGACCCTATTACTTTTCCCATGTCGTACTTCCTCGCCCAATATGTTAAGTAATATAAATCCCCTTTTTTGGGTTTACATCTGTGTGAAGAATTCAATATATACACTGGCTGTCATTTACTTTCACATGCTGTACCTGTCACTGGAGCAAATTAAGTAAATGTCAGATCAATACATTTATGATTATTTAAGTCGATGTCGTCTATGGAATAATTGTATTTATTCTCCTTCAAGCTATTCTGATTAGCATCTCTTAAGCAACTTGTTCAACTAATACTATATAATTATCGAGTGCTACATATACCATGTACAGTGTGCTAATCGCCTGACTCGCCCATAGTCTCATTTGTTCTTAATGTTCCTTTCGCATTATTAGTATCTACTTTCACGATAGATAAATAATTTGTTTGTATTGTTTTAGAGCAAATGAAAATGCTGATAGTTTCCCGTTTAGATATGTAATATATAGCATATGGCGATATACAAATACACTTTCTTTATATTTTAGGCCTGATAGGTATAATCAGAGCAATATTTTGACTGTTTCCTTAGTAACGTAGTAAATAGTCACAGTCACGCAAAGAAGATGACGTATCTTTTATTATCATTATTCGTATCTACATATACTCACAACATTTTCATTGTTTCCCTTTACTACTATATGTCACTTGACTACGTTTGTTTCATTGTTGTTTACTCAGTTGCTTAAGGTTTCAATAAAAACTTGTGTAAGCGAAAGTATTTCAAATTTGTAGTCATTATTAAAGATTAATATTTCAAAATTTTTAGAGGAACAAGATATTTAGTTTGAGAAATATGGCATTCAGATGACAAAACTAACAAATATTTTTTCATAGAAAATTACAATTTACCAAATGATTCAAATCGCAAGACAGAGCTGTATCACCTGCACAGTGGGCAATATACTGCCGTTGATATGGTTTCTGATTTATCATAATGATTGTCCGGTACATGTATCTCACTGGTTAAATGAATAAATTGCCGTATCATTATAACATATAAAAATATTTCAAACAAAAATAGTTCTTCTTGTTATCAAATCATTTGTCTATGGACCGTATTTCTTTACCATATTCTGTATAATTATGAAAGTTGAAAACTCCGCTACAGGGCATGCTGAGAAAAACTTTTTGTCCTTTTTGTTCTCAACGTACTAAATAAAAATGTTTTTAGTTTTTTGTTTGTTTGTTTGTCTTTCGCAATATCCGTATCCATGAACGGTACACCTTTAGGTTATTGATATACATGCATTTAGAAGAGTATAAAAAGGTGAGCTTGTCGAATGGTGTTTCATAAATTCTTTTCAGCTTGCAAAGATGAAGTGGTCAACGATTATTATATGTTTTTTCGCAGCGGTACGAAGTTTCGAGTGTTGCACTACATAGTACACCGCCTACAAGTGTTTTCAGGTAAGCTCATATTCATTATCATGTTGATGCTTTTAATGAGGGTTAATGCACTATTTTTCGAGCATTAACATCTGCAGATTCACATAGACGCATTTAATGCGCTAGCCCGCATTTGCTCCAGTCTTGCATTCAAATGTCTGATTCGGTAATACCGTGGTTCGTTATTTGTCATATAGAACAAACCGGCAGTACAGCATTGATGATCTGATAAAATATCACCTAAACTAATCTTTTTTATGTTAATATCGATCAAAAATTAAAAAGTCATTATTATTTAAGTTGACAATTAAAGATACATTACGAATTCTCTTTTTGATGTAAACACACAAATGTTTACATCAAAACTATAAAATATTGCTAAACATTATTTAATATGTATTTGAAGTAAATTTCAATTTGTATTACAATGCATATTTTTACTACTAGTGGTTAAACATTTCGTTATATAAGATTATTATTTTTATGCATCCGTACACAAATAAGAACTGAAATATAATGTAAATTGCCTGCTTCGTATCGTGTAATGTGGGTATGACATTGTGTAAATGATATTATTTCTTTGCAGTACTGACAATGCGCTTCAGACGTCTGACCTTGAGAAGGAAGGATGACAAATGGTTTTCCGCGCAGCTTCCGGAAATGGCGATATCGTTTACGACGCGTGGTTAAAAGGTAAACACCTTGCTTTAAATATTCTCTCACCTGTTTTCTTCATCTTCATAATATTTGTTTTCAAAAGATATATTGCAATATTGATATATTTTACAATAACAAATACAAAATTCCTCTTTTTTGATTTGAATAATTATACATTCACTTTTATTGATCTAAAGATATACGACAGAATTTAATTAAGTTTGTTTATGGGATTTGTTTTATAATTCATTTGTTAATGATAAATATAGTGTTGTTGTTATTGTTTCATATAAAAATCTTATATATTTTTTTAAAAAAGAAGAAGAACAACAACAACAAAACAACAACAAGAATCAAAGTAACAACAACAACAAATAATCCATCGACAAAAAAAACAAAAACAAAAAACAATATAATATATGTATACGTATTGTTTTTATTTTCTTAGGAACAAAGACTAATGCTGATAAGCCCATCTCGATGAAAAGATCGCTCGCTTTGCACTACCGTAATCCTATTGTTGATAACTGGCCACAACTTGGTGTGAAATACGTAAAATTTGCCTTCTACGACGAAGAGAAAGAAGTTGCACACGTTATTTTCGATGGTGCGAATAGTGACATAAAGACCTGGTTCGCCAAACAAAACGTATTGACCTCCAGATCTGACCTCAACACAGTCATACAATTACTTTTCTATTGATGGTCATTACATGGTTGGTCGACATGACAGGCGATTCTTCATCAATACGTTTAACGCAAGATGTCCAAAAGATCTCGGCTACTTGGCGGTGATCAACTCAGAGACCCCGGCAGTTTGTTTGTGGGACAATCATGCTACATATCCACAGTTCATTTATTCCTAGTTTACCTCCGTGGATTACTGGAATAGACGCATGTTTGGTACTGCTGACTACATGGCAATTTTATAAAGACAAGCGTTTAAAGCATAAGACTATATATGCCATTCTTTATTAAAACAATTTTTTACAGGGTGTATTAAGAAACCATACAGAAATCTATATTAAAACAAAATCAGTTAATTATATGTTAATTTTAAATGAACAGATATAACACAGAAGTGTATAAATAACTTTTTTTCTCAAAACCACAAAGAAGTGATTAACATTATTGCATCAATTAGCAAGAACGTTTTCTGTTTAAAATGTAGACCAGCAGTTACTTTATTTCATTTGAGTGTGTTTAATTGTCTGCAGTTACTTGATAGATATGAAAATGCTTTTAGTAGATTCTCATGCATAATTTAGGATATGGCAATCTTTAATAAGATATATGTATACCTTGATAATGTAACTTCAATCTATAGCACTCCATGCTCATTTAATTTTTATTTTTATCTTTTGTTTTTGCTTTTCAATATGTTGTATATATGATATATTAGCTCTTTTTTGAATTATGTATATGTTTGCTATAAAAATAAATCTTAAAACCAAAAAGAGTTTTTATACATGACCAGGTGGGCGCCGGCCCTAATGAAAAGCGTGGACTTTATTGACCCTGTCGGCAAAACCTTGGTATCATACATGTATGTTTATAAATGATTTCAATGAATATATTAACAATTACACTTTAAATAACCTTGCGATCAAGTCAACCCTAGTTTAAAGTCAAAATAATTAATAGAAATCAAATTATTAACCATAAGTGAATTTATATAAACAATGTAAAATATATCATTAGTACCAAAGCGTAGTGACTTTTATCTTTACAAACAATCACAAAATTAAAGTTTTTTCTATGAATAATGCGTTATTGAAATTACATATTATAATCAACCAATACTAAGTCTAAAAACAATTTATTAAAACATCATTCCAACTTACTAAATTGTTTTCTACTTTTAAATTCATGTATAATATAAATAATATCAAAATGAAAATTAATGATGCATGATAATTGCTATATACGCAATAGTTTTCTATATTAAACGATCATAGTCTTCATTTTTCAATTCAAAAATTAATTTCAAATAAAGAATAATGAGTTGCATCTCTGATATTGACTTCACTAAGGTACAATTTAGTACGTTTTGCAATAATAGATGAGATTTTTAAATGGTCTTTTTTATGGTGAAAATGAATTATAAATAGTTGAATATTGAATATATGTTGTGTGCATTTGAAAGTTATGGTAGATTTTCTTTTCTTAGTATTCTATTTTGTTCTTTTTTAATTCAAAGCACAAAAGAAATCAGATTTAAGCACAATACGCCTTGAATAATCGAAAATGTCATAAAGGTCTTAAACGCATGAACTGAGATTTTTGTGTTACGTTTATTATGTTTAAGGACAATGTTATATTCTTGAAAAAAAAGAGAAAATTTGTCGGTCAGCAAAATGCTCGTAAAGAAATTTTTTAAACACGACCATTCTCCCCCAGTTCTTTAATGGGGACAAAAGTATGAATTCTAATTCCAAAAATGTTAAGCTCTTTCTTGAGTATCAATAACAAGACTTTAAATGATGCAGATTTGATTGCAGTGCATTATTCACGAAAGAGTAGAAACAAAATAGAGTGAAATAAGAAAAGACTAGTACATCTTCCTTGAGGTAAGATACAAATATCAATAAAAAAATATGTAAACATATATCGTATCAAACAGGCTATGCATATTTTTGTCAAATTCAAATAACATTAGATGATGAAAGATTGTTTACCAATTTTGAAATTTTATTAAATGTGTGATAAAACTTGGCCATTTTCAACTTGAGTGGTTCCAGTATTTCTACTTGAATGCTGTATAATCACCCTTAGAATATGTTGCCTGCTTTTAAAATTGTTCATTTGACGTCTTATCTGTGATATGCAGGCTTCATAACCTCAGATCCCCTTTCAAAATTCCATTTTATTTAGTTCCGCCCATTATTTTCTCGTTTAGGGCAAAATCATTCTTTTACTTGGGGACCATACGCCGCTTAACATGGAATGGCACTACTGTGTCCCATTGAAGGTTCCATGATAACCGCCGTATAAACACATCTGCGGATGTTTCTAAATTCAAAATTTTACCATTTTTGTGTTAAATGTTGAATTCTGCTTAAGCCGGTGCTAGGGGGCGTAGACGGTAAATTGCACTTTCCAGTACCGTCCATGAACAGGCTCAATCAAACCGAGCCTGCAACATTTTCAATTTTGTTGTGTTGGACGTTCTTAAAGGATTCTGTTTTTTCTCTATTCTGTTGCATTATTTAAAAAACTTCATTTTTAAACATCATTAAAATAAATTAGGAATAAGTTGTACTTTTCAGAGCTGTCGAATCGCAATAATATTCTATTTCTATCCCCTTTATTATGAAATCAGCAACCACTTGGCAATTTTATTGCTAGTTTTATTGTTTTAGCAAGGAAACTTCTTGTGTTCCATATTACAATGTAATGTAACATCCTTTAACAAATTTATTTTGGATTTTATTACATGATATCTTACGTCAAAATATAATATCTTGAATAGCGTTATATAAAATCTCATGAGAAGTTTATTAAAATGATAGAAATACTTAATAATTATACCAATATAATATTATAGTATGCATGTTGTTTAAAATAAAACAAACATTTTAACTTAAGAATTATGACTTCATTCTGTAGCGTAGTTCTGATTTGGGATATATATAATAGTAATAGTACTTCGAAATACTTTCATTTTGTCCCCTTTTTTATTTCCTTTTATTTTTTTCAACTTTAAGATCTGTACATTATTTCGATCATTTTCAGCAATATAACATGTAGCTAAGAAACGTTATTTCATATGACTTATTCACTTTGATAATTGTTATTTACTTCATTATAAGACTTTTTACATATATACTAAAGACTTATCATGATATAAAGTTATCGATGAATACCATATAAAGTATTCATTGCAACAGATAAAGCATTTAATGTTTCAATGTGAATGATAAAGGATACAACATAACAAATATAAGATTAAATATATCATACAAATGATACAATATTACATATTATACAATAACTGACTGGTGAGCAAATGAATATGATGTGTTATTCACTTGTAAATGTCAATATAACATGTTGCGGGTGAATATCTCATCATATTCTATGGATCATCAGTAAATAATTGTTTTATTATATAATCAGTCTAATATTTAAAAAAAGTTAAGCCTTATGTAAAAATGTTATCAATGTATTTATCACTGCGGTGTAACTTTTAAATAATCGAAAAATATATGCCATAAAGGTCATTGGGCATTGAAGATAAGTCTGATTCCATCTAAGATAGAGAACATTCAATTCAGCCAGTGAATATGATACTACACACAGTAAAAATGATTTTATAAATTGTTATGTTGACTACGAATATAACCAATGAGACTGCAGCTTTTTAAGGTCATATAATAAAAAATTCCCCATAACCGATTAAGCCTTTAATATAACAGATAACGGATTAATTAAAAACAAATGATTTGAAATAACATATCATGCATTCAAAGGAAAAAGAAATGATTGCATATAACATAAAAAAAGGTTTAAC
Organism: Ruditapes philippinarum; assembly: GCF_026571515.1. NCBI lineage: Eukaryota > Metazoa > Mollusca > Bivalvia > Venerida > Veneridae > Ruditapes > Ruditapes philippinarum. The sequence goes on along the minus strand of NW_026862770.1, from coordinate 11,226 downwards.
ATAACATATAAATCAAGAATTCAAACAACAAATGAACGAATCAATATAATTTAAAATGTTTTATATATCAGATCAAGAGTTCCATTAAACATAGAAAAAATAATATAACAGAGAAATGATTCAAAATTACATATATACAATAATAAGATCAAATATAACAGATAAAAAAAACATCCTGTGTGTGTTTCCTTATAAACAGTATAAATTGTTTCCTGTAAACTGATTGTTACATGTATCTATTTATCTTAATTAACTTATATATTGATAATATCTCATATTGAATACACAACATTAGCCCTACTGTATACATTTAAATATCGTAATATATCCTATTCGTTAACAATCTTATTCATATTGATCTAAAGATAACTAACATTCGTGAATGTTGTTGGAATTGTTTCCAGTAAAATCGCAATATTTGTATAAAATTAACAATAACTGGTTAAAAGAAATATTTAGCATATAAAAGTCACATATTTCATACAAATTCAGTACTTATGAAAAGTACTACTCGAACTATCAATGAATTATAAAAGCAGAGATTTTTGTCTTCTATAATGTAGCGAAGTAAATCATTCTAGACTACTAATTAAATAAAGTAGCCCATAAGCTTGTGTTTATCGCCCTTGAATTACATAACTAAACAGTCTTCAATTATTCTACTGAAAGTGGTTTGACATTTATTACGTTTTCAAACCTTTGTTGAAAAAGCTGCAGTTTAAAATCGGTATACCATTTGTGTTACTGCATTTTCATACCTGTTACTTTGGATGCAGACATTTAGTTTTTCAGAATATGTTACGTAATGTTGTTCTTAATGTTCTACATATGTCATTGTTTAAAAGGCAATAATAACTATATAAAAGTGTCATAAACGTTCTTGTCGTCTTTATTTTATTGGGTTTTAACCCACATACTTGCTGTTTCATGGAAGTATATAATGGTACGATAATAATGATGACGCCCTTACAAGGCTTAGTGAGCAATAGTGCGTGCGAATTCATTTTATTTATAATTTTTGTACTAATCAAAGGACATATTCAAATACATTTATTTTACATCAACGAGACACCTTAACCAATATGATGCATCAAATTGTTTTTGGTTATTTTACATAATTTTGAATGCACTCTAGGGTTAATTGATTTTGTTACCTGTTATTGACTTTTAAAGATGCAATCTAGATAGGAAAGTTATAAAAAATGACATGCTCTATTGTGTCCTAACTTGAATGTTTTAAGTAATTTATATGAAATTGATATTTCATTGCGTATTATCAAGTTCTAGACAAAGTAGAACAAGTTGCGTCCGAAAATAAAATATGCTTTTTATTGTGAAATTTAATGTTTAAAACTTATCAGTAATCCATTTTTGTTATTCCCTCGAAGTATTCAATTTCACTAGAATTGGATTATTTTACTCACTGAATCCTATTTCAGGTATGCATCAAGCTAAGCTAATTTGGGTAAACTGGTAAGGTACTGAAAAATGGCAAAATCAAGTGGCAGTCGTGTATAATATCTACATCCAGTGAGACTTTTTTCTCAACTTAGCAAAAAGAGCAAATTCGCACGGGTTTCTGGCGAATAAGGAGTAAAACAGCTTTTCATCTATTAATAAGTCTGTAATAGTTCTTGTAAAAAAGGAATATTATAATATTATTTTCGTAGTATTTTCTAAGTGATGCTAGTTACTTTTAGTAACAGCTTCAAATAAGACCACTACAATGGTAAAATGAACAAGTGAACATTTTTATTGTTTTTTATCTATGTTTTGTCATTTTAAATGTCTCGTCTGTAAATTTCTCATAATATCTCTTCGTTGCTGTAAAGCTGTATACGTTACAGATAAATTTCTATGAGCTAAATCTCTGTGATGATTATATAATGAAATTATCAAAACTACTTGTTTTATATTGCAAAAAATAAAATGCAATGCTCTTGAATACATAACGTATGCTGATCATGGATTTTACATAATTTTTATATATACAACAGAACCTCGAGATGAGATATATATATATGTATGTATATATATATATGTAAACAGCTCAGGAACATATTACATGCCTGCAATGGGATGAAATTGACAAATAAATAGTTAAGTTGCTCCTTTATGGTAAGCGAGGTAGTTTAAAGAGTTCATTTGTCTTGATATTCAGTCTTCAAGGATTTTTTAAGATAATATAGTGTCTAAGATCAGTAAAGAATCCAAAATTAAAACTGTATGATTGCTTTCGTTTGATATCTCCAATATGTTATAAGCGTACTTAAACAAATATTGTATGGAAACTTGTGATTATTAATAGGTAGCATAGCTTCAAAGACCTCAACTATAGAAAATGTTCGCAATAATGGTTACATTATCTTGAAAAGTCCGTGGTTACATCAAATATAACAAAAAATATAGAGTTTGTAGAACCGATTATTTGAAGGTATTTTCATGTTATAATTATCAAACTATAAGATTATTAAATATTCAACACAGTATGACAGTCTGTTGTGACTTTCGTAAAGCTGTTGTAAAAATAATAATGCTTTCAAATACTTTCTTATATACTTCAGCTGGTAAAAAATATTACAAGTTTGGCACCTTTCTCGCAAGAAACAAAATAGAATATAAAAATACGAAAAGTATAATCAGTGCTAACCAACTAAGTAAATAGATATATTTTGCCAATCATCCGTATCTAAAATTTTCGCAATCTTAATACTGATATAGATGAAAGATTAGAGTATGTTCACCATCATAATGCATTTGCACAGAATGACATTAGAAGCAGACAATAACGGAAATCTAAAACATTAACTTAAATGTTTAAATTTTGAAATAGACTTATTTTATTGTTTTTTGGTATAATTTGTATTTAAAGGATAATGATAACAGCCTCTTTATCTGATTAGAATGATGTTACTCTGGTATCATGCATTTCGTACACGCTAGATATTTTCTTACAAGATTATCTTTTCTACATGCACATATCATAGATGAATCGTTCCATCTTGGCTAGTGGTAAAACAGGGACATGCTATCAGATATCGGCTTGATGTATTGTATTGTAGGTGTAATAGGTTAATTTATTTCCTTTTACATATTTAATATTTTGGTTCCATTTCGTTAATGTCCTTGAGAAAGACGCAAATCATAAAATGATATAATTTTTATTACATTGTGAGCCTAGGTGGATATGTTTATGCGATTGTATGACCACACACATTGTTCATTATATCTGAAACGTTGCCTTTTTAATATCTAATAAATAAATAAGTTTTGTAACATATCTTATCAATTAAATGATATTTAATGTTACTTTATAAAAGATACTCAGTTCGTTCCTAGTTACTTTTTATCTTTTTATCTTTGCTTTATATATATTTTATAAAGTTACAAAAGATTCAACTTCTTTTCATAAAATTTTAAAAGATAATAATGACATAAGCTGCTGTGTTTTGCGATAACAACTTTGTTTACAATACTTTACAACTGGCCACTGTATTGACACCAATTACATAGTAATAAATAATTAAGTCTGGTGTTAGAAAATAAATTACCTAACTGACATCTAATCCATTATATAAGCAACTGATTTTTATCTCTGTATTGACCAGCATTTCATTAATAGAACAATCATGCATTAATTTCACATATAGAGAATAGCATGCTACTGTCTTTTGATATCAATTTTATCAGGCGAGGCTGATATGGGCTAGAAAGGGGCGTGGCTTGTAGCAGTAGCATGTTTTTCTATTTATCATCTAACACATAAAAACTGTCAAAATGACATAATATTTTTTTCCGATTCGAGATTATTTCCTGTGATAATAGATAAAACAGAATTTAATAAGATAAGATTCTTACCTTTAAACATGAATAAAAAGTCCCTAAGAATCACATAAACTTTACAGAACTTTTTTTCTTGAATCGTCAAATTCAAAAGTTCACGATAAAGAAAAGTCAAATCAGCAATCAAACACAATCTACACAAACATTCGTCTTATTTTTTTAACGAAACAATTTTTTCACTTATTTAATAATGATCTGGCAAAATAAAGAAAACATTTACATGTTCTCAAAGAAAATCGCCTAGCCTGATTGTTATGTTTACATGTTTAATATGACGTGAACATCGATGATTTCATTTGCTATATAAATTATGACGTCACTTCATCTAGTTGGTGTATAACTATTCGCTATCTAATCTATTCGTAAATGAAATAGAAATAGAGGATATTAAATGAGTGTAAGTTCAATACTGAATTTATTGCACGAGTTGAATAAACTTATATTATGCGAGCCTCTGGCGAGCATAATATTATTTTATTCAACGAGTGCAATAAATTCAGTCATGAACTTACACGAATTTAATATTCTATTTATCACATACCCAAAATAAGACCGTTTAAAGTGAAATAAGAGTCATTTTTCTTTGACGCGCCTATAGTATAACGCTATTATTTAGCGCGTCTTTACTCTTTTTTGTATAACGCTAATGACGTCACGTCAAAATATATGCACGGCCGTGCAATACCATATTTACGGAGTCGCAAAATCGGCACGGGTGTGTGATAAAAAGAAATAATAAATAAATAAATATCGAATCTTGATTCAAGACTTGTAAGGGTATGAGATAAAACTGTAGAATTCACATGCTGATAAATTGAAAGAGTTCGTGTATATAAATGCTCTGGTAAACTTGTGTTAGAACGAATACTGAGTCGGACATAATTTTGCCGGAAGGCTAAAGTTGAATTTTCGTGAAGGAATATAAAAGATATTTCTAAGAATGACTAAAAGGGCAAAATTAAGAATGCTAAAATGAACCGGATTTCCCTCTTATTATATAAGCATTGCAAATAAGTTATCGTCATTTACAATTTTGACAGCACTGATCTGATTATAAAGTATGCACGATGTTCCCAGTACAAATTGATGCTTTTTCATTTTAAGATAAAACCTCCAGAACCTTGTAATTTTATAATCTATTCGCCAAAAAACTTATAGTCACTTACAGTTATCCGATTGTCTCGCAATTATAGTGGCGGTAGCAATTTTAATCATGCAGCAGCCTATGAGACACTTTATTCGACCATACGGCTTGAACACACTACCAATTCCACCCACGCGTGTTTTTATTGTATTTTTGGAATTTTTGAAAATGTCAATTTCTTGACCAACTTGTAGGTCTGGGCCTACATGGCCTAATAGTAGCTACGCCACTGTTAAATACTTTTATGTCATATTATCCATGAACTGCTCTGTTGGACCAATTTTGTAACGGATCACATTTGTAACACATGTCAAGAATGCGATCTCATTCATAACAGGTGTTACAAACGTGAAAAGAAAATGCAACATATATGTTACATTTTTGTCACGAATGTGATCGCACTGACAACAGGTGTTACAAACTTGTAAAGGAAATGTAGCATATATGTAACAAATTTGGTTTTACAAATGCAATCGATGCCGACTTTTGAATAGAAGTCACATCCGTAAGAGGGTGAATTTCAATATGCAAAAGGGAACAAAATGTGCATTTTAACAACTGAATCACATTTGTAACACTAAGCCTCAATATGTTTTGTTACATGTTTGGTTTGGTCATTAAATCAATTTGTTTTATAGGGATGAAAGGTGTTGAATGCATGGTTCTAGAATATTTCCACCATATCCAGAGTATGATACAGTTGGTTTCCAAACAGTGGATACGGTTGAATGAAATATTCTTCCCGTTAATGTTGTTTATTTATTTTTTAATGAAGATCGCGGATATAGATATAGAAATAAAGGATTTGACGCAAGTACATTGGATGCAAAGGCATGTAACAAAAACAAACAATATATATATAATCATATAATCAATTTATTATCACTAATATCTATTAGAAATACTAATATTGGAAAGTATAACACAAACACATTATTGCAAATCATAAACAACATGCATATTTGAAAGTATATACACACAGCATATACTGTTAAAATTCTAAAATATTTGTTGATCTAAATAACGTCAAAAACAACAAGAAATGACAAACGACACATATGCCCCCTTTCTAGCCCTTGACTCATATTATTGGGAGTTTTGTTATAGAAACTTGCCATAATTTGGTACATTGGGAAGTGTTCAGATATGGAAAAAATGACTTACTAGTTATAACTTATCAAAATGTGAAATGGTCTTTTAACTAGTGACCCCATTAAGACTTATTAATATGTGAAATATGAAAACGTCGTTATAAATAGTTTTCAAGGTAATAAACGGAAACCATTCTGACATTTAAGGCCCCTTTGACCTTGACCTTTGAACAAGTGACCCTCAAATTAATAGGATCATCAACTACATATGACAATTTAATATGTGAAATAATGAAGACTTTGTGACAAAAAGTTTTCAAGATAATGAAGGGAACCATTCTGACATTTAAGGTTCCTGTGACCTTGACCTTTGACCTAGTGACCCAAAAATCAATTGCGTCATTTACTAGTTATGACCAATCAGTATGTGGAATATGAGGACTTGGTGATAAATACTTTTTAAGATAATGAGTAGAAACCATTCTGACATTTAAGGCCCCTGTGAACTTGATCTTTGAACTGTTAAAAATCAATAGGGGTCATCTACTATATATGACCAATCAATATGTGAAATATCAAGACTTTGTGAGTAATAGCTTTCAAGATAATGAGCGGAAATCATTCTATCTTCAAGGCCCCTGTGACCTTTACCTTTGAACAAGTGACCTCAAAATTGCTGCGGGTCATCTACTTTATATGAATAATCAATGTGTGTAATAAAGAGACTTTGTAATAAATAGCTTTCAAGATAATGATCGGAAACCAGTCAGACAATTATGGCCCCTGTGACCTTGACCTTTGACCGAGTGATCCTAAAACTAAAAGGGGTCATTTACTACATATGACTTAGCAATTTGTAAAATATGAAGACTTTGTGATACATTGCTTTCAAAATGAAGATTATTTAAGGCTCTGGTAAACTTGACCATAGACCTAGTGACCCCAAAATCGATAGGGGTTATTTACTACTTATGTCAAATCAGTACATGAAATATTAAGACTTTGTGATAAATAGTTTTCAAGATAATGAGCGGAAAAAATTCTGTTATTTAAGGCCTCTGTGACCTTGACCTTTGACCTAGTAACCCATGAATTAATAGTAGTCAACTACTAGTGATCACCAATCAGTAGTGAATTTATGTTTGTTTGTTTGTTTAATTTTACGCCTTTTCCCAACAGTATTTCAGTCATATAGGCGAGTAGTTTCCTAACCATCGTTCCTGGAGAGTTACACCAGTACTAGACTACCTTCCTCCGCACTAAACTACCAAAGCATCTCCCGGGGATCGAACCCACGCAAGAGAGGTAACTGGATTAGAAGTCATCGACTCTAACCCCTCGACCACGGAGGCGGTATCAGTAGTGAAATATAAAGACTGTGGTAAATTGTTTTTAAGATTATCAGCGGAAACCATGTGGTCTACCTACGGACAGACCAACCGACCGACAGATATTAGCAAAAACAATATACCCCCTCTTCTTCAAAGGGAGGCATAAAAATGAGTAAAAAGTTTACTGTATATCCCTTCTAGGGGAATGTTAACATATCAAAGACAAATGTTGTGAATTAACTGCCCTTTGATGACTATAGAAGCAGTTTAAAAAAAGCAAACAGACAGGCTCAGAATTTACCGAAATTCAATGCAATATTAAAAGAAAAAAAATGATGAAAATTTGGGATAACAAAACGAAAACGTTATGGACAAGCCCCATCGAACAATGCTGACCTTTGATCTCTAAGTGTTACCATTTTTTCGCACGCCGTGTCCCATACAGTGAACAAAGTTATTTCCATACATCGGCTATGAATTGTACCCTCCATAGGACAATGTTGACTTTAGATCTACAAGTGGAAACTTCAAAATAACAGTAAAGTTCTGGTTGTTACGCATGACACGTACCGTTCTTATCGATCCAAAAGTTACTTTAAATTAACTTTGTGATTTCAACAGAATCACTATTAGAAACACTTGAATTGCTAGACGAAAGTTAAAACTAATACAAATAATTATAAAGAATATATGTTCTGTTCTGAACAAGACTCATATTTAACGACAATGGCTTACTGCACTTAAGTGTTGTTTTAGTTTTTTTCTAGTCTTTCAGGACCACTCTAGCACATGTAGTACTGCTTAGGGCCTGTCTTAGGGGGATGTTGCACTTATTCATAAAAAGACTCAATCAAACCAAGTCTACAATTTTCATATATTTTTTTTTTACATTGCTTCACGAATCTTTGTATGTTTCATGAATCTCCCCTTTTTCTAGATTTTTTTTACATAAGTCATCGTGAAAAAAATCGGCATATACGATAATGAACATCATAACATTATGCCAATTTTAATATACCTGTCGATAGGTAAATATGTATCAGTATTTTTTCATTCAAAATTATTCACACTGTTTATATGAATATACCTTCATTTTCAATGAAATGGAATATTTTTTCACCTAATTGATGTTTATATATTATTGAATTGATTTAAGACGGGAAAGAAAATCTGTATTGTTAAGAATGTCATAACATAAAATTATGAGAAAACACTGAAGGGGTTTCAATAAGACATCAACAACCATGATCTTAACAGATATTTTATCACAATAGTATGATGTTTATGTTATTTCATAGTTTGTTTTTCTTGTTGAGCATTTTTACCAACATCAAAGTTATTTGCATACAAATGTTAACAACGTCACTGAAATTAACACAACAACATTTATACTGTTGTTCAAGTATGCAAACATTTAGCATGTAAAGCGATAGATTTAATAAATTTCTTTTTTCGCTATGATACTTATAAATCTACTTATAAGAAGTTTACCAATTATTTCTGGCCTAAATCAAATCATACAGTGGGAGCAGTTGCCTTTTCCGGAAAATCGTTGAATGAAAGAATAAATCATAATTTAGTTTGTCTTATTATTCTTGAAATATTTGGTTGAAGATTAATCTTCAAATTTTATCAGAGTCTATATATTTACATGCATAATCAAAACTAGAAAGAAAAATGTCTTACACTATAAATACAAAGATTTTTCTTTTTGTCTTTGCTACAAAGCTTGTGATCTGAATTAATAACAAATTTAGGAGTCAATCATTATCATTAAACATACAACAATCACACGATAAAAATGCTTGAAAGTATTAGGGAGAAAACTATAATAGCTATGTTGTAGAAATGTAAAATAATGTTGTTTAAACCATATGCTTACATTGGAAATTCACACAATTCCGTTAGAAAAACAAATGTTAAATATCACTTTTATAGTAAGATACATCGAAATCAAAAGAAATTTTACTTGAAGTAAAAAATTAATAAAATGTTTGAAGATCTTGTAACTCAATTTTTTATGGTTTTATATCCTTAATATAATGCTAAAATGAAGATTTTTCAATATTGTAAGTTCAAAAAAGCATTGTTTGTAAAGATATTTCCAAATTTACATTTCATGTTAATCAAGGGAGATAATTAGAAATTTATTTTCTATAACGTCCAAGTCAATTTTTTAAAAAAAGAAATGAATGCATATATTTTGATGATTACATATAATATGGACAGTACATATTTAACATATTCTTCGATATGAAAATTGTTTTAGAAGCATAATTATATACATATATAAAATTTCTATTAAGTTTGCAACATACATGATCTTTAACACGCACTATAATTTGCTATACAATCCGTCAAGAGTTATCTTCCTGAAAATACTCATTGTCTAGTATAAGAGAAAAATACAAGATATTTAAATATATACAAAAGACTATAAGATAATTATCATAATAGAAACAATTTGGTAGTGTTTTCCTTTTTAATTTTTTTTGGAGACACTTTTTATCTTAATTTATTTTATCAAAATTAAAATAGAATAAAACACATCCATATGATTATCTTTACAGTAAAAATTGGATTCTATTTCTTAAAAGTTGAAATATTCCTCTTCATCCATCTTGTCATCATACGAAGGTCTGTAAGATCTATCCCAAGAATGATCAAAGCCTTTGTTGATCACATCATTAGCACTGGCTCTTTTAACTCTCAAAACCATCATTGTGAATCCCATTGTCATTACGGGCTCTGTTAGATCTACCTCCAGTAACGCCATGGTTGCTTTTGAAGATTCCATTATCATAACGGGCTCTGTTTGCTCTAGTTCTACCACTATCAGAGCCGTCGTTGTGTATTCCAAACGAATTACCCCTTTCAATGTGAGCTCTGGGGATATGTAGTGGTTGATTGTACTTAAAAAGACACAAATTGTATACAATGATAATAAATTATTGTTTGTATTACATTATGAAATATTGTTTGCGAACTTGTATGTACATAATACCATAAAATAAATGCATTTTAATGATACTATTTGGTACAAGATATTATAACATTTATGGATTCTAAAAGAAGAAACGGTCAAAGAAAGCATCTGCTATTTTCAACACTTGCTTGAATTGTTGAATTTGACCAAGTTCCTTTTCCTTAACAAAAATGATACTGTTATGAATTTCAAAACAGCCTAAACCTTTTGGACCATAACGTTTAAACAGGCCTTTGTATGATATTCAAAATAATCTTAATCAATCATGATATATGTCGTGTCAGAAAACTGCACATGAAATGATATAAAAATTCTTTTGTCGTAAAGTTTTGTTTTTGTTTGTGTATGTATATAATAACGTTCTTCCCAATATCAGGGCTCTAATACGAGTATAAAGTATAAGTAAACATACCGCAACATCTCGTCCGGCGAGTTCAGTGAATCCAGAATGCTTCTGGTTCCATGCAAGGACTTTCGAGTTGAATCTTCCCTCGGAGTTAATGTCTGTAACATTTAACGCATACATTCATATACTTTACATTAATCTATAGACTAAAGATGTATGATGATATTTTTGAAAATTAACAAATTCGATATTATATGAAATGAAACTGGTGCATTTGTTTTGTTTGTTTGTTATATGTTTTATCCAGAGTCCTAACAATTTATATTTCATTATATTTCACTTATTTCACATATATAGTCCCCTATGCTTTAACGTAGTTATGTTACCCTTTTAATGATTATGGTCTTGTCCATGGCAAAAAATTAAGGTCACGAAAGCCTCAAAGTGTATAGTTTAAGGTCAGGCAGCCTAAAAAAAAATTTTGT